>NC_044504.1:33805840-33890840 GCF_902362185.1 Chanos chanos | reverse complement strand
ATTTAAGAAACACTTTGGTATTCAACAATATTTACTTTGGCTTGGCAAAGTTAATGATAAGGACAAATGTGTAGGCCTGTTCACCCAAGAGGTGTTTTCATTCTAACATTCTTTGAGCAAAGCCAATTACAGTGGTAGAAGTGATAAAATGATTAAAGAACATTATTCTCATATTTTAAGGGCAGCATTTACATTTTTAAAATAATGAAATCTTTTCTTCGTTTAAAAACGATTTAAAAATCATAAAAATGCTTGAGAGCTTCACAGTCATTTAATTTTCAAATTGATATTTAACACATGAAGCCAAACGACCTTGACCTTGACCTTGAGGGAAGACTAAATATCCGCGGCAGGGGCGTGCTGGGTGGGAGGGAATTTGTTTTTTCACAAGCGTATGTTGTGTTATGAGTGCGTCGTCTGGCAGGGCAGCTTTTGTTTGTGTGCCATGCGCGAGTTTTCAGAGTTAACAGACTAACTGACAAACTGTCACACTCTACACCAAGCATGAAACAGAAGAAAATCAAATATGTCCCCATTTCGCGCAGCTTTCCCTCATCATTGCAAATCTCTGCACAGAGGGGAAGCTTAACTAGGCTGCTGAAAGGATCAGAGTGAGTGAGAGAGAGACAGAGAGAGAGAGAGAGAGAGAAAGAGAGAGAGAGAGAGAGAGTGTCAGCGATATAAAGGGAAGAGCATAAAAGGAGGCTCAACACACTCCTCCTCTCTTCTCGTTTCTTTAAGAAATACACACTGGCTGGCCTCGAGGTATTCTGTGAGAGAAATGCAAAGTACCATGTCTCTCTTCATCTGTCTCTTCCAATAGTGTCAGAATTAAGAGAGCCTTGCATCTCAAAAAGGCCAAGCTCACAATGATAGAAAAAGGTCAAAATCTTTGTCACAAAAAAAAAAAAAAAAACAAACAAAACAAAAAAAAAAAACAACAAAAAAAAATCCAATCCAAAATATTTCCTTTCTGCTGCAATGCTGAGAGATAAGAACCTTTTCCCACCTTGGGAACGTCAAACCAGCGTCAGTAGCGGTTCCTACGAATCACGGTTAACATCCCCCGTCTAACGCTACTTTATCATAGTTTTTTTCTTATTACCCTCCATGCACGCTTGAGCGTTCCTCACTTTTACTCCTCTCTGACTTTTTCCGTCCTCTCTCTCTCTCTCTCTCCCTGTCTCTATCAGGAGGGATGGGGCTAAGTGTGGGAGATGGAACTCCTGTCTCTAGGGCCTGGACAAGAGAAGCTGTCCCAATTTACGCTTCTATATATAACTTCTTCTCTCTCACACACAATCTAACAGAAAGACAGAGAAAGGGGGAGGTGTACACACACAAACACACACGCACACACACACGCTCCGAATCTCCGACAGTAGCGTGACAGTAGGACCACCAGTGATTGCAACTGGAGGTAGGACCGAAGATCTGGGGGTGGGGGGTGGGGGGGGGGGTGCAATGAACATAGCTTTGGCCAAAAAGCTCTGCCTCCCTCCCTCTCTCTCACTCTCTCCCTCTCTCTCTCTCACTCACTGCCTCCCTCTCTCTCACTCCCTCCCTCTCTCTCTCTCACTCACTGCCTCCCTGTCTCTCACTCCCTCCCTCTCTCTCTCTTTCTCTCACTCCCTCTCTCTCTCTTTGTGTCGAGGGGTCGAGGAGGAGAGCCTAGGTGGTCTCCAGATCCCAGTCACCTGTTCTTGCTCCATTTCTCACCAGCGTGCGGAGAGGAAAAACAACATCATCCTGCAACGTGCTTCTTTGTGCTTGGCCTCAGTCTACTGCTGGCTCGAGTGTCAAGTTATATAGTTCTCTCATCATTAACTGACCCTATATCACATACAGCACCATACAATACCCTAGCATGCAACTACGGCACTAAATAAACACAGAACACCCATCGCGACAATGAGATCAGTGCAGTTTACGGCTTTGGACGTCAACAGGGAATATGAGTCTACCAGTGGTTCTTCTGTTAAAAGGGAAGACCAGACAATGAGAGGGACTATAGGTGTGTTCGTTGGGGTAATGGATACGCACGAGCGTGTCACAGTACGAATTGTGCTGTAGCTTTCTGGAGCTGCGAAGCCTTTGTGTTCCCCCTCTCTTTCCGCGGACGGACGGACGGACGGACAAACAGACAGATACCTCAGGAGTTTGTGTTTTACATGCGGCGGTGTTACGAGACGGGTTTTGACGCGACAAAAGGGTTTCGTGAGACACAAAGACAATGCTATTCCCCCTCCTTTTCTGTGCCCCCTCCCCAACTACCTTTGCAGTTTTGTTTTGTCCCCTTGGGCTTGTGCTTTCAGTAACACCCCAACACCCCACCCCACACACACACACACACTCCCCCAAGCCCCCAACGATTCTCTCTAAGGCCTAATCCTCTTCTGAGAACCTGATCTATTTTTCGGGGTAGCTGCCGCGGTGGACAATAGAGCCTTCATGGTTACACACAGGGCTACCTGGGACCCCGGGCATAATGAGCCCCCAGACCTCCAGACACACTGATCTGACCAAACAACTGGCTGAATACACAGAGGCAGCACCTCGCATGGCAGGCGTGTAATACAACGCTACACGCAGGACCAGGGCAGACAACAGCACGGGACAGTTTGGGTGAGAGAGAGAGAGGGAGGGAGGGAAGCAAAGGGAGGGAGGGGAGAGATAATGGAGGGAGGGAGAGGGAAAAAAAACCAAAAAAACAACAACAACAAACCCTAGCCATCTACTTTCAGTCAATTTTAAAAATCACAGGAAAAAAAAAATAACGGTTGAGGTCCAGGAGAGCGTGAGATGTGGAATCCTGACCTGGGAGTGACCATTACTGCATAGAATTGGCTTAAATAATGTTTTGCAGCGAAGAATTCGTGTTTTCTTTTGTTTTTTGTTTTTTTTTAAAGATTCTCTGTGCTGGGAGGGAAGGGGAGGGAAGGTAAACGCGCGAACATGCCCCGCTCACCTCCGGTTCGTCCCTGGCCCACCTGCACGGCGGGCTGCAGGCTCCCCTCATTGTTGAGCAGGTGAGGCAGATGGTGGTAAACATTTGGCACCTGGAGTGGCTTCCTGTGGGCCAACGCCTTCAACAGATTCTGAGTCTCATCTAAGGGAACACATACACACACAACGAAATGCACACGCACAAACAGAAACACAGACACAGACACACACACGCACACAAAGAAGCACAGACACAGACACACACACACACAAGGATTCAATATTACAGCACAACATAACATGACACTGTACTCTGACAATTTATGTACTCCATTCAATTCAACCTAGGAAACTGTAACATGTTGTCGTGTGGGACTGTTTAATATTCATATTTATGTGAGTGTGTGTATATGTGCATGGATGCATGTGTGTGTGTGTGTGTTTTAACTTGAGAAGTTCGTAAGACCCCCGTCACTGTTGCTGCTTTTGCACTGTGATTTGAGTGTGTGTACGCACGTGCATGCGCATGATGTGCATGGGCATGTGTGTGTTGTGTGTATTGTGGGTGTTGTGCGCGCGTGCATGCGCGTGCATGCGCGTGCGTGCGCTGTGTGTTTGCAGGTGTGTTTTAACCTGAGAAGCTGCTGAGAGCATCTTTGCTGCCATTGGTCTCTGTGATGGCACGTCTGAACTGCTCTAGGATGGTGTTGAGCTCTGACGAACGCTGTAGCGTTCTGTGTTCAGCCACACGCAGGCGCTCCCTTAACGCATGGAACTCACGCTGGTACGCTACCAATTTCTCTACAGAGAGAGAGAGAGAGTGAGAGAGAAAACAGTTAGTATTATAGTAACAGTGCTCCAGCATTCGACGCACAACAGTGTAACGGTCACAGGTGAACCACCAAACTGAACATGCAGTATCATAACTGTGAGTACACTGGCCCATGTCCAGAGCTCATGGCTGTGCTTCTGGAGCCTTCTCTTGCTCCCAGAGAGAGGCAGAGAGACAGAAATTGAGGTGTGAGAGGAGAGACATGGGGCAGCGCCAACAGACAGTATTTCTGCTGTAAGAGACAGGGTTATCATAGTTTTGAAATTTTCATTAGTTTTTATTTTTATTTCGTCTTTCGGTTTGGTTTGTTCATTTCAATTTAGTTTTAGTTCGTTTTACGAGCGCTTAAGTCATTTTAGTTTTAGTTTGAGAAGTCGATCAGTTTTAGTTTAGTTTTTCATTAGTTTTAGTTTCTCAGGTATTATAAGGAAAGCCTTGATTTACAGAAGCTGATAAGGGAATAAAGAAAATGAAATGTGACAAAAACAGAAATAAAGCTGATTTTAGCCATAGTTCTATTTCGTTTTAGTTCATGCTACATTGTTCACTGTAGCTTTTATTTAGCTTGTGTTTTTGACGGCGGTTTTTATTTTTACCTCAGTTAACGAAAATGTTTTTTCACCGTTCGTTTTAGTCTCAGTCTTAGTGTTCGTTAACTGTGATAAGCCTGGTAGGAGATTAACTATACATGACCCTTCTCTCCCACTGCATTACTGGCAAACTGTGTGCATGTGTGTATGTGTGTGTGTGTGTGTGTGTGTGTATGTGTGTGTGTGCGCGTGTGTGTGTGTGTGTGTGTGTGTGTGTGTGTATGGGTAGGGTCTGAGCGCACTCCCTGTCGTTTTTCTGTACCAACCAGTCTCTCCAAAATCTCTTACACACACCCCCCCCCCCCCGCCTTCTTCCCCTCGTGATCCCACTGTGCTGAACCCTTTAGAGTCTCACAGTCTCCATCTAACTCGTGAAAAGACGAAGGCCATCGAATACACATCATACACAGTTTCGGTTGAACCCCTCTAACCTCACAAAAACAACTGAGGCAGATCAGGAGGGAACAGAGCGTGTCTTTTGCAAAAGCTTTTGCGACACAATTATCCGTTATGAATCCAGACACTCAAATTGCATTAAAAAAAAAAAAGAAGCTATGACAGTAATTGAGGAGCATAAGGCTTGGGCAGTTATAAATTACATTAGAGATCACACTGGACAAAGATTTAGCTTGTTTGACCAGACAGACACTCTGTCATTATGATAAAAGAAAACCCTTCAGTTCTGAGAAGCGACCGACTCAAGTCCATGACTTGAGCCAACGAAACACTGCTATCACTGGTCATTAAGAGTGTATAAGGTAACAGCAAGTGTTTAAAAAAGCGGAGAGTGTCCTCATTCTGATGCTGTCATCCATACTCTCAGCTTAGATACCTGCAGGAAAAACGTGAGGTCTTTTGTGTACAGTCAGTCATGCAAATGACTGACAGAATGCAAGCGAGCCTAAAAAAAACAATCAAACAAAAAAACCCCCCAAAAACCAAAAAAACCCCAAATGTCCACAGAAGAGGAGGAGACGTCAAGTAATCGACCTCATACTCCCAGATCCACACGTTGTTCCTTACACTTCAGCTCTCGCGCACACGCACAAACCGCCACACATAAAAACACACGTACACACACAAACGCAAACACATACACACACACACACACACACACACACACACACACACACACACACACACACACACACTAATTTCTGGCCCCGGGCAGAGTGCGTGTTGCACAGTGAGGGGTGGGAGGAGAGAGAGGGATGGTTTTAAAGGAGCAGTTGCTGTCCTCCTGGAGGGGTTTCATACAGTACAGCGGCAGACGGATGCCTGTCCTCCTGGAGGGGTTTCATACAGTACAGCGGCAGACGGATGTCTGTCCTCCTGGAGGGGTTTCATACAGTACAGCGGCAGACGGATGTGTGTTTCCAAGCGCTTGCTCGCGTACTCTCTCCACAGCCAGGAAAAGGAAAAAAAAGCTTAATTTTCTATTTTTGTGGTAGTGTGCGTGTGTGTGTGTGTATACGAGTGTGTGGGGGGGTGCGGGGTGAGTGTGTAACCACCTGTTGTGGTTTATCAGTGGCGTAACCAGGGTGTAAACATTTCGTAAACAGGTTGCACTGGTGTGGACAGTTTCAACACAGCATCACTGAAGACTGAAGGGAGATATGAGCCTGTCCTGTTCGTCCACATTCTGATATAAGCACTCTCTCCTCTTCACCATGCCTTTGTTAAATGCTCTGTGTGTGTGTGTGTGTGTGTGTGTGTACTTTTCGTTCTCCCTCAGCCTCCTTGTCATTTTAAGCCAGTGTCATTACTGTCTAGTTCTGCTTCAGAGAGTTACTGAAGGGCAACAAGTCCTAGAAAGACCATTAGTCTGGAGTATGGGCATGTGCGTGCGTTTGATAAACACTCACTCAGCAGACTCTCCTGTCAGATTAGCAGACAGACAGAAGGACATGCCTGTCTCTCTCTCTCTCTCTGTCCACTCTTTCTTACGTTAATCTTGGCCCTCCAGCTGATAACAGCATCAACAATGACATCCAGAAACATGACATCTTTTCTTTATTTGACTCACTCTTGGATTTTCGCATTTTCACACAAATTATGAACATTGATAAAACACTTCCAAAAACAGATAAACAGACAAACAAAGAAACACCAGTCTGAGGCAGGGCTAAGACATATTGCTAAATGACTGTTAGAAACAAACCCTGAACATTTCTGAGAAAAAAAAAGTACCTTCTTCCGTTTTATGGGTGCGTGACATCATTTCCAGGACCTGTTGTCGTTTTAACCCTTTCTTTGTCTGAAAACTTTGGTGTTTTTTTTTGTTTATTTTGGTGTTCGGGGACGCTAAGAAGCAGCATATGAGAAATACACACTCCGAGGAGAATGTCTTTTGTTCAGCGACTCAGGAGAATAGGAGACACTCTTCATCAAGATGCAAGGCTTCAGAAAAATGAAAGGAGTCAAGGGGGAATTTTGATATATTTGGTTTTAAATAGGTTTTTATGACATTTCATGAGACATGGCCCCTTCTCCTCTTTCTCCTGTCTGACACACTGGCCTGTCCAGTTTGACCCCATTCCTTTATCACACAGTCTTCTTTACTCACGCATCAACAATAACCTCATACTATACAGATAACAAGACAGAACATCACTGTGGGTGTATTGTAAACGCTGATAATTATTATATTGGTCAAATGTTTGTGAGCAATAGAAAAGTTTCTACTAAACCACTGGCAGCGAGTGCACTGGGTTTTTCGTGACCGTAAACTAATCGCACGGCTATAGGGACAGGCTCGGCGTTGATTACGGCAAAGCAAGGATGACGGGACATTGTGAAAAACCAAGGTGACGGATCATCACATGGTCGTTATTCATTTGTAATGACTGATAACAGTACAAACTTTTCCTGGCATGGACTTCTAACCAACTAGCTCTCCATAGACAAAACTCTGAGTGCTAGCAGTAGACCTGGGAATTCGCGCGGAGGCACGGATGAACTCGTTCCTCTTACGGCAAATACCGTCTTCTCAATTTGCCGTGCAGGAACCTCACTGACCGGGTCTCCTGCCTCAGAAAATTCGCAGCGTGACCTTCTCGCCTGGCAAATCAACAAGAATGTTCAGACTCATAGACTGGAGCAAAATGTGATGATCATTCAGACACAGACACACACACACACACACACTTTATTCTGTGTCATGTCGGAGAGCTTCACTACAAAACGTCAGACATGAAAGAAGCTCAAAGCCAGCAACATCACAAGGAGAGAGCAGAGAGATTAGGCCCTTCCAATGAAACGGAGCCAAAACGGAACTTTAAACAAAAAACGCGTGAAATATACAACAAAGTCCCGGAACACTAACATGACAAAGACGCAGTCTCTTTTCGCTGGATCCCCCCCCTCCCAAACGGAGCACATGTGACAGAAAAGAAACTCGAGAGTTTTCTCCCAGGATCCGTTGAGGCTGTGAACCTCAGTCCATGACTTTGAAACAGGAAGTGCAGCTGTTTTGGTACGACACAACGCGATGCCGGAGGAACTTCCTACTAAACACAAAGTCTCGAACGTTCAAGAATGCTCTGCATAAGATGGCCAATTAAGATCTTGTTAGATAACACTTACACACACACACCCACACACACACACACACACACACACACACACACTCTCTGTGTCTCTCATCAGCAATCACAAACATTCAGTCAGCAGCTCCGTAAAGTCTACACAGTCACTGCAGGCTGCTGGTCTCTGCTCGCTCATCATTAAGGCTAAAGGCGTGTTACTTCCTTAGAGAGAGAGAGACAGATAGACAGATAGATAGAGAGAGAGAGCACTAGTAACACACTGAACAGAACACAGTTAAAACTCCTTAATCACACGACACAGTAGAGTACAGTAAACTCTTTGAACGGTTCGATGCATGACCCGTTGTCCTCTGTTCCACTGGCGTTGCAAATATATATATATATCAGTGTACTTGTCTCCACCAATGAAATCTGGCAGGTTTCCAAAATCTTCATTACACAAGCGATAGATATTTAGACTTAGATGTTGTTGTTTTTTTTTTTTTATCCTCTTCCTTATCTTTTTATCTTTTATCTTCTTCTTCTATCTTCTGATCTTTGCCTTGTCTGTAAGCCAAGCATTTTTGACGTTTCTGTTTTGGCTTTTAAAGTAGGGCCAACACGGACTGTGCCCAGTGAGATAAAAGAGCTACTTTTACTCCACTCACTCATATGGAGTGGACTGCTTATTTCACAGGCATTGTGAATAGTGTCAGAGCCAAAGTTCACTCAGTCTGAAAGGCTCAGCGACCGGGTTCAGCTGAGGGAATGAAAGGGGGAGAGAGAGAGAGAGAGAGAGAGAGAGAGAGAGAGAACAGGGACAGTGGGAAGACTACAGTGATGGGTGGGAGAGAGAAATGAGGAAAAGACCAAGGAAAACAGAGCCAATCAAAGTTCCACAGGTCTGTCACATGACATGCGGGTGACTTGCGGGAAAAAGAGAGAGAGAGAGGGGGAGAGAGAGAGAGAGAGAGAGAAAGAGTGGAAGAGAGAGAGAGACAGATATGGAGAAAGAACAATGGAGTGTTGGTATTGACAGCTATAGCACATGACAAATGAATGAATGACTTCATCCCTCTGCGTTTGCGAACAGAGAGGGAAAGAGAAAGCAGACAGAAAAAGAGGAAGAGAAAGCAGCCGGAGGATTGAGAGAAAATATCTCATGTTAATCGCATAGGTGAGGCCTCGCTTCATAAAGAGGATTGCTTTTTTTCCCCCGCTTAATACCGCTTCTACGTAAACACTGTACGATTAAATGTTCCTAATCCGAGGTAGATATCAAACGTAAACCGTACACTCAGTGCCTCTATCTATGGGAGAACCTGTAAATAATCCACTGGCCTCTTTTCAGTGAGAGAGAGAGAGAGAGAGAGAACGTTCCGGGTCTTTGTGACGATGTTCTCCGGCCTGTGAGTTATCAGTCAGTCCCTGCAGGTCTCTTAAAGTCTGCTGTGTAATTTCCTGTCATTTCCAGTACTCTAATGTTGGCTCCCATTGTACAAACCAGAGAACTTCCTGTTGACTCACCCCCAACCCCCACCACCCCCCAAAAAAGAAAAACAAATTTTTTTGCTCTCTCTCTCTCTTTTTTAGTCACTGCATTCCTCTGTTGCATCCCCATGCGAAGTTGACCTTTGACATTCATCCTTAGCACGATCTGAACTTGCCTGTCCTTCTGTTTGCTCTCTTTCTTCTCTCTCTCTCTCTCTCCCAAATCTCACTGTTCCGTGTATACACTCTTACTCATCGATTCAGGATCATTCCCAGCTCTCTCTCATTTCCAACATCACCAAGGATCCAGATGTTCTGGCCTCAACAGTTCTACACTGCACCCCCTCCCAATGTCTCCATGCCAACCTGAATGCACTTTTTTTTTGGGAGGGGGGGGGGGGGGGGGGGGGGGGTTTGCGACTGACCATCTGTCAGACTCTCCACCCCACACCCCTTCTCTCTGCTATGCCACCCTTTCCTTAGCTCTCTCAGCGTCTCCCTCGGGTCCAGAGCTGCCAAGTCTGATGAGGCTGAGTGGGCAGCCTGGTGTCTGAGAGCTGACGGTTTCTCCCGGCTCTGTTTACGCCTCACATCCGTGTTGCTTTTCTGTCTGCTGGTGTCTCTGCATACTGCAGTCCTCTTTAAAAACAAGACTTCTTACCTCAGCCAGGGCAATGGACGCTGGTGACAACTTGTTTTTTTTGTTTTTGTTTTTTTGCTTGCTTTTCTGTTTTAAGGTTGTTAGGGGATGTTTTTTTGGGTTTTTTTGGAGTGGGGGAAGGAGTTTTTTTTTCTTCTTCTTCTTCCTTTATTCGTCCTTTTTCTTATTTTTATTCTTTCATTCCAACACAGACAGTGGGATGTCAAAACAATATGAAACTCTCTAAACATTACAAAAAACCCCCCAGAAAAAAACAAAACCTACCCAAATAAAAAAAAAAAAAAAAAGAAAGAAAGAAAAAAAAAGGAAAAATCAAATCAATAAAACCAGACAGTGTGACCTGAGGATGTCAGTTCAGAGGTTCCACAAGTTAACTGTGTGTAGTTTGACCACACAACGTCAAACCGGCACAGGGGCAAATGCATCACACGTCAACACAAACAGGTCGGAACATTATTCGGAAAAAAAAAAACAAAAACAAACAAAGAAAAGACACAGAGGACTGACGAGGGAATTTTTGTTTGAAGGTTCGAAGCGGAACACAGCAGGGACAAAGGAAGAAAAAACAACTAGCTTCACACACCTGTGTCCCTCTAGCCTCTCCTGAGAGAGAGAAAAAGAGGGGGCAGGGAGAGAGAGAGAGAGAGAGAGGGAGAGTGAGAGAGAAGCTTTAAGTCCATATGACAGCTCTTGAATACTGCAGCCTTGGCACAAGGGGAAGAGGAAGGTGGGCACAGAGCAGCAGACATATTACGGCTCAACAATGAGTGCGTTTTCCTGCCTAATATGGAGGAAGAATGCCAGGACGGCGGGGAATGCCAAAGGAAGCAAGGGCAGACTGGCTAAATGGGGGCCTGTTTGGCAGAATGAGAGCCTTTGGTCAGCGCTGGGAAACTGGAAACAAGATAGGATATTAGGCTTATTAGCATCCATCCTCCAAACTGAGTGGATCTGTGCTTCTCTCGTGAGAACGCGGCCGATGCAAAAAAATCCTCAGGTCATGTCGACGTCACCGTTCTGACTCTACCTCGCGCCTCTCGCCCCTTAACCCTAAAATCGGACTCTCTGAATCTGACGTTTTACTTTACGTACCTCAGTCTTTCATGGTCACATTCTCTTACTAGAATTCTGCCGCTCACTCTTATTTACCGGTACAGTTTGACCGTATGACTGAGCTGTAATTCCATTTTATTACTTTTTTTTTTTTTTTTTTATTTCTCTTCAGAGTATTCACAGAACCTCTCCCTAACTTCTTCACGCGAGCTTAGTATAACCCAGACTTTTTGTCATTTCGCTATTTTTGGCCTCGTCTATTGTGCACCAGGCTGCCTAAAGGCGGCAAGAGAACCAGTGGAAGACGCATCAATCTTCAGAAGAATAGGGAAGGAATAAACTGGGGTGTGGTATTCACTTGTTCTGGTGTTGCGACAACGGTAAAAATCTGTGAACGTCGCTTTCGTATTTATCCTTGGCAGAAAAGGCAGTGCTGTTTCGTGGAAAGTTTATTAGTCAGTTATCAGGTCAACCGCTTGTGTCATGGGAATCTCTAACTTCCCTAGATCGAGGGATCATGCTGCAGTTTTTCAGGAACACCAATGAGTTCCAGGCTTCTAAAAAAAAAAAAAAAAAAAAAAAAAAAAAAAAACCCTAACAAACAAAACAAAAAGAAGGAGGATTGGTCATGCAACTGTGTGATATGAGTGGACACTGAAAGGAATCCCTCCAAAGCAGAACTTGGGTTTCATCTGGTTTTTTGTAGCGCTATTTGAGCTTTATATTCTTTCACACTGTTTATTTTCCTCTGAGAGAAAAGGACGTGATGACTCCTACCACGTATCCAAAGACATTTTCCTTGAAATTCAACTTTAAACTTGAGACAATGAACGACACGATGGCAACTCTTTCTTGATTTCTCATTAAAGGCGACACGAATACCTTCTAATAGAGAACAAGTTGAAACAGAACCAAATACAAACCTCAATCAAAGAAAAAAAACACTTTCCCTCTTCTCTTTACCAAAGCTCTTTACCTTAGACACCGTTACACGTAACGCCAGTTTTCCTCTCTCTTTCTCCGTTTGTAACCAGCTTGGATGCAACCTCAGTAACCTTCCCTCTAAGCAAGTGTCGATGAAAATAAGATTTCTTCCTCTCTCTCTCTCTCTCTCCTATCAATCTCATCAACTCTATCCTGTCATTTCTCCATTTAAGCTGAGTCCAGTGCTGAGAAATCTTGGCTAGCAAACTGCTTGATCGACTAACGGAGAGATCACAGAGTGCCTGCCCAGTGATGCTGTTTTTTTTTTTTTTGGTGATGCGGTGAAACAAAATGTGCTCCCTGGGAAAGGTCAGGGTGCGTTTTGCCAAGAGCTCCTATTCAGAAACGACTGATGAAAACCCAGAGAGAGGGAGTTATTGGCCATTGGGTTCCACTCCATCTTTACAGAGCAGTCATTTTTTTTTTGTAGTTTAGTGTGTGGATGTGTGAGTCTTTTACACCGGTACGCGACTCACCCGCTTACATGCAACCACATCCCGCCAGCAAACCACCACGCCAGCAGATCATCCTCCACAAATTCGCTACAAACGGAAGGAAACAAAAAAAAAACGAACAAAAAACAATTCTACGGACTGTTGCTTTCACGCATAGATTAACCTACAAATAACCGATATACAAAGAGGCGTAAAGATGTCTTCACGCGCTGTTAAAAGGACAATCTCTCACACGAACACGCACACGCACACACACATCCCCCACCACTGACTCGATGAGTTGTGATTATCAACTAAAGATTATAACCAAGCTTAATTGCCGATTTTTGTATGAGTTTAAACTTGTGCCAGAAACACTGAAAACTTGTACCACTGTCTGATAAAACGTACAACTCAGGGAAATTACAGTAAGGGCTGGTTTGAGTGATGGGCTGACGTTGAAAAAGCCCAAGAACTGAGTAAGATTTGAAAGATACTGTATTCTATTCTGCATAGTACCATGCACATTGGATATAACAGGTTACTAGAAGTCTGAAGCTGAGTACAGGCTGTTTGAATAGTGAGAATCAAATGCGAAGCACACTCACCATCCTCTCTGACTGTTATCCTCATGAGACCAGACGTCGTAACATTATGAATGCAGAGCTTTGTTTTAAAACAACTTCTGCCTTTGACATTCCTGCATAGCACTCCACTGCTACAGTCTGTATGTCGCACAAACTCACTCCTGAATGCTATAAACATACGTTCAAAGAAGGGCATGAGAAAGCCCAGGAACTTAGGTTTGTAGACACCAACTTAGGACACTGTGTTGCACTAAGTTTGCATTATATAAGCAAACACATGCAGCAAGTTTGCATTGAATAAGCAGACACACAAAACAAGCTCCTTTTACATAACATTACATTAACTTTGGGATTTTTAAAGCCTTTTCAAAAGACCAACAACTCTAGCAAGGTGTGGTTTTGCATTAATACATTCTGATAAACAGAACCAAGCAAATTGCTCTCTCAACTTCTGCAAAACCTGCCAATTGAAAGTTTCAATTCAAGGTTGACTGATATCAGAGCATCATGTTTGTACAGCATATCTAAAAAGAAAAAAAAAAAGACTTTAAAGGAGTGTTTGTAAACTGCGGTCTGGGGAACTACTGTAGAAACACTTTTTTGTACTGTACTTAGGCAAACATGCCTGACTGGACTAACATGCCGCTTGATGATTAGCTGAGTAGCGTTGCTGGGCTAGAATGAAAATTGCTGTCCGAAGGCTCACTCCCCAAAAATGGACACACTGTCCCCTTGTACAAAACAAAAACTGCACGTTGTTCTGTCACTTGAGGGAATGTCCGCGGCCTAAACTATAACATGGTTGATCTCTAAGGAAACGCATTATGTTCTCAGAGCTGATAATAATAATGCGTATCTTGAATATTGTCAGTGGGCCATAAATGCTAGTTTAACACTGTGTTCTCTATACAACTGGTAGTTAGGTTCTCAATGACATAAAAAAGTCCCGTGGTTATTAATGAAATTCTGTGATTTGTTTTCGATAGCATAAATAAGAAATAATTCAACACGTTAGGCCAGTAGAAACCTATCGCCTGCTGTCAACGTCAGTAAACTTGTGCCGTTGTTTATAGGGCTGCAAACGGGCCTGTTCTAGAGTTGAAACGAAACATTTTAGAACAAACATGTTCAGTATGAAAACGGCGGATAAAACAGCAAACGACGGAATCTAACGGCCGATGAAAAGTTGTGATGCAACGATAAAAGTAGAAAAACACGTATCAGTATGCAGAGAGAGCAGGCAGTTTAAAAAAAAAAAAAACACGAATCTGTTCTTAACAATACGCCGCGGTTGACAGGCGTGTCGAATTAACCCAAATCGATACCGAGATGAATTCAACTAGAAACTGATCGACCACTGAACAATGAGCTGTCGGGATGCCTGCGATAGCTTATCGATCTCTAACTCGGGTGGTTGGATATCATCCTCCGCAGTACCCCATGGCAACTGACATGCAATTCCCAGTTCTGAACTGAGTAGAGCTAACGCTACAAACATGTCACTTTCGGTGTCAACTTGTAGCAACCCACCAAGTAAGATAACCTCTACATTGAGCACACAAAAACTGTCCTAAATAATGGACGAGGCATGTAACGTTAAAATGTGGTAATCCGTTTCGACTGGTGATCTAAAACACATAGGATTTCGGTTCAGTTATGAAATTAGGTGCATCTTACTTAACTCACCCTTTCCATTCTGCCAGGCTGTGTACCAAGAGAGACTGAGAAAAGACGTGAAGAAAATAATCGCAGTGGCAACCGTTCCATTTCTGAGCCTCATCTCATTTCAGCGATTTTCCTCGGCTCGGGCTCCCCGTGCGCTCGTTACTTCTTTCCAAAAAGAGGCTTGGTTTGGGAGGGCATATGCACATCGAAATAGATGAATGGATGTGAGAAGGGAGGCTCCGTCCGGTTACTGTCTTACGGAGAAGGCGATGGTGCCTCTCCTCTCTCGCCGCTGTTTCGTTTTGCTAATTGAGGCCAGTAGTCGTTAGTCACAAGGCAGTAGTTTACTGCTAAGCCTTTCACAGTTCTGTGGTGATAAGAGCATGGTAGAGTGCTTCGGTCATTTTATGACTGTACCTGGTGACGACGGAAAACGGAGGTTTGTGGTGAGCCCCAGTGTTGGACTGTCCGATATCTTCAGTTTCTGCATTGGTGAGAACATGACAGATAGAGGTTACGCTCACGTTTTAACAATTCACACAGGGAAATCCAGAACAGCAAGTAATGTACAGTTAGACAGGACATAGGTCGTTAATAGAGTCTGTGAGAAAGGTGGGTGAAATAGATGATCGGTTTTAATTTGTCTATGTAACGTTGGCTATCCGATACATATTTGTTTACTAACTAACAACCACGACTCACTCTAATAAAACTACATAGTATTCCCAAATTTGTATGGCTATGAAGATTAAATTCAAGTTTCGATGAAGGAAAGAAACTCGGCGTCTAAGAGAGACGAGTTAGCAACCTGTCGGAAGAAACCAATGTCAGACACAACAGGCAGGCTAGTCTTGAAGCCGCTAAGGTATGCAGTTACCACAAGAAATAACGGAGATGTTACGAAAAACAACTTCGTTACTTACTCTTTCTAATTCTCAAGTTAAAGCCGCGTATGGGGGATTCAGGATTTCACTTAAAAAATCCTTACAGTTAGCTAATATGTTAAAATTGGTGTTACTAACTGTAGTCGCTGTGGCTGGCACCTAGTCGTCACCCAAACAGTACTGAGAGGGTGAGCTCTCAATCAACCTTCACTTAGACGCCTCCCATCGGCAAAGACTATTGGTTGCAACCAGCCCTTTGCCAAATTACGCAGTACTCTAGCATGGGGGCATGATTGAGGGGCCCGGAGGGTCACTATCTTCAACATAGACCCGGAGGCTTTCCAATGCAGGTTATCTGACATTTTTTACGATATAACGACATTTCTACAGTTCTATCATTGAGAGAAAAGGGTTACTTGTTGAGTTCAGGCTTACAATGCCGCAGGTTTTCCAGGTTTCACACACATTTTGACATTTGTAGCCAGTGCTTTCGGTCTAACTGCGTGGGCCAAGTGAATATGTCACTCATTTGGCCCGTGTACTGTGCTGGGACAAATCATATGAAGACTCGAAATGTGGCCGCGAGGGGGCGGAATAATATCAAAATTACATGTGCTTGTCGACATAGCGTGTGAAATTTGAATTTCCCCATTTTGAAACGAGGATTAGCTTTTATTTTTTTGGTTGTTAGGTTGTGTCATTGTATCACATCATTACATGAGAGCATAACTGAACAGATTATGATTTGACATCGCAAACTAACGAGACAGTTGGCAAACTGAAGAGGGTCTTGTACCTGTTTTCCTGCAGAAGACAATATATACAGTTGTTGATATAAAACCTTACTGATATAATCTGTAAAACAGCATGCAAAAGGGGTGGAGTGAAGAATGGATATGGGTAAAGTATGGACAGAGAAAGGGTACGGATGCCCTCTACAGAGCATCTCAGCATCCATTCACCCCAAACCTGTCCAAAAACAGTTCCGTTAAATAAAGAGAAAGACCTGTGTGGCATTTCATTCGTGGTGGTGGTTTATTGACAGCTATCTTATCGATCAATGATTATTGTTCCAGTATAGCACCCCCCCCCCCCCCCCCCCCCCCCCCCCCCACACACACACACACACACACACACACCGTTCCCTCAGTGGTCATGGTGGGAAGGACAGTTTCCTTTTTTTCGGTTAATAGACAACCACACATTTTTTGCAATCAGAATCCCTCTGTACAAGTTTCAGTTGAATATTTCCAACTAATAATACTGAATGCAGTTTGCAGAGAAGTTGAACTTTAAACATCCCTATAAAAAAATCAATGGCAATACAATGAATTTCTGCCTGATAAGTAGTTAGTTAGAAGTGATTTACTTTATTCCTGTGTGAAACAAAGTCTTTTCCAGAAAATTTCATCTTTAAATCTACCATTATAATGTTCTGTATGAGAGGAACTCCAGGTGTACTGAGTGCATACATGCATGTTTTGATATACAGAAAAACACACTTATGCAAAGCTGCTAGAGATGGTGAGCATTTTTCTTCACTGAAGCTCTTAAAAGAGATAGTTGTAATTTCGCTTAAATTTTACATACATTCAATTTAAATGCATTTACAAACATTTGTGATCTAAGTGTACATAAATTATTTTCAGTCTCTACAAGGCATAAGCTAAGTGTAGAGTCTCATGCTCTGTCGTCATAGTGTCCCATAATACATCTTGTATTCATTTCCCAATGTACAATTTAATCAAAAAGTGCAATACACACTGGAACTACTTAGGCTTGAGTGACCACAAAAAACAATTAAATGTCTTGTCAGGAAACAGCATTTTGTAAGAGAAATCCTTAACTGTCACTTCTCAGTGATCGTTCTCACATGCATGTCTCATGTTACTACACGTCAAAATCAGATGTTCTTTCGAGGGTCCTTACAATAAACAAATTTCATTGTCTGTATGAGGAGAGTAAGTACAGTAAAAAAATTCGTGGATAACTAAATTATTTGTATATTATACAACCTAAACTTTACTGCTACTGACTATTGACAACATGTCAGCCATTTTCATACTGCCTGAAAAAGACACATGACTTAAAACCAGGTTACAGATCTGGCATTGAACATATTTGATAACACCATTTACTTATTATATCTAACTTCAAAAATTGCTCTTACAGAAGCAATCTTCTCTTGATTTCTTTTCCAATTCGGGGTCTGCAACATAAGAATCTACAACAGTTGGGTATGACAAAATATTTATTGAAACTCTCCGTCAACTCTTGTTTTAGATGAATATATGCATTGGTGAGGCATTTTATAATTTCACATTCCACAGTCTTATTCAACAGGTAATGCAAGAGTTTACACAGCAAACATCAACATGGCACTGAAGCCATTCAAAGAGTCGGCGTTCTGCAGCAGAGAGGTGTGGTACCAGAGACATTAGATCACAATCCCGATGATTCTTTCATAAAATAAAAAAAATTAAAACCATGTGGTAACAGCATCTCCTCTCCAGAATTACTGGAAATCCATATTCGGATTGACATTTTTACGGAGGATGTCGTTTTGGGGGGGTTATTGTGGGGGTTTTTGGTTTCATTGAGGAGTGGCTTTGAAATAATCTTCCAAGGGTATGAGTGACACTCCCCCTATCCAATCTTGCAGCCAAACTTGCTGTAGCACCAGTTTCATGAAAAACCATTTATGTCCTACAGGCCATTTCTTCATGACAGGGTGTCTGTAAGAAAACACAGTGAAACATTCAAAACACACACACACACAAACACACAGCATTGAATGAAGACATTAAAAGCAAAAGTTTTTATTTTTAAAAAATCGCTATTAATGGTTTCCTAGAGATACATGTGCACTAACCTTGAAAACAAGGCCTCCTTGGCAAAGTCTATTTCATCTGATTCGACCTCTACCATCTGACCAGTCAGGGTAAGTCTGGCACACCTAGGATCCTCAGGATCATATAAATGCTTCCTGTGAACATAGAATGCCCATTGTCTCAAAAACCATTCAAAAGTGCACAGTGTGCATCCTGAGGAAAACGGCTAAGTTTGATGAGGGTATAAAATTAGACCGCTCTCACATACATTTCAATATGCTTACTTATGTATTAGATAAAGCAGACACTTGCTTATATGATTTTTGTGCAGTTAGTATGACAGAAACCATTACCATTATGTGGTTCTTTCATGTACACCCATAACAAAAAAAAAAAAACATTTAAAATGGAAACAAAGACAGAACTGACCTACAAAAATCTCCCTCTGCCTCAGAGAATGTTAAAGAAGCAAAAGGGAAACTCCTTAGATCTGCCACGGTGTTGTCCATTGGAGTGACGTAGAAATAAGGGATTCCGGTGCTGTTGTCAAGTGGACCGTCACTGACAGAGAAGATGTTCCCAAATGGCAGGCCTTTTATCTGCACAGTACAACTGAATGTTTGAACGTATATTGTTTTGAAGATCATGAGAGTCGTCACTAGTGACAGCTCAGTATTTTGGGGGGACAGGGCTAAAGTAGCACATGGGGGGGGGGAAACTATTGTATAGGGTATATGCAAATCGTGGTCTTATTTAAGTGTGTAAATGTACTAATGTAGAGTTCTGAAGCGTAACACTGGGATTTTGACCACCCTTTACATTAAAAAAAGAAAAAAAAACTTTCTAAAACCTAGCGAAACAGAGAATCAGTGCAAACCATTTGTGAACTGTTAATACAACGGCACTTGTAAACATAGAAATACTTTTCTGGAATTTGTTCTAGCTCAGAGTAATCCTGTATGCCACAAAACAGCACAATAACAACTATGCAACAGTAGATACCTTGTCCAGTGTTGAGATGGTCGCGAGATGCCCCCAGTCACTGTAGTGTGCAATGTATCTCGCAGTTCTGGCCGTCTCCTCGTGCGGTGGAGGCGGTGGAGCGGTCGCAGGGGATTTCACCCCCTCTATTCGGTAAGAGAAAACTCGGGATGCAGACGATACCTGTCCAATGTCATCTGCTTTAGATATGGGCTCTTTAATTTTCTCTGTGCCATCTCGATATACTGTGGACGGGTATGCCTGTTTCCAGATCCCTACACTGTCAACTAGCAAGGCTGGGGCAACAGCCTCGTCTGAATTAGTGTCATCCTCAACAACATCATTTGTAGTACCCCAAGAGTTTCTTATGGAGTAGCTGTCACTGACAAACAATATCGCAGAAAATAATAACGACTGCACGGCAAAACTACTCGGCGTCATGCTTCTTCGGGGAGACCTCTTCGACAAAACACCTCTTTGCTTACGAAAAAATACATGGGACGCTTTCATAACAAAGGGTACGTACGTAAATCGAGTGTATGGGCAACAGCGACACCATGTGACCCGCCAAGTTATATGTGATATTTATAATCTCCCTGTTTTGAAACGTCGCTGGAGTGTACAACATAATATCATTCCAGAGTACACACGTACTGCTAAGTACTGTTAAATCCAGTGTTCAGTAGAAACAGAACATCAAGAGGTACTTACATCTTGTTGCTTCATTAACTACACGCAACAACATTTTTCGGCCACAGAGATATTATTTTATTGTAACATTCTGGTAAATAAACAAATCGATAATTTTCATAAACACTTTGATAAAAATCACATCCTTTGACAGATAAACTCAAACATCATTAAATTATAGTTCAGATAAACAATATTTCTGAGTTAACAAGACAATGTTAGGAGAGGGATCAAAATCTGAGAGTCACACACCCTCTCTTCCTACACTATGCCTGCCTCTTAATCCATAGATTTATCACTCCATGCAAGGGACTTCCTCTTCGCAAGCTCCATCCAAGACGGCTGGCCTCCGTCACTGTTGGATGGGAGAGGTGATGATGATAAGGGTGAGGAAGATGGTGGCCCTGTCTTCCTCTGCCATCTGTCCTCTCTGTCCACGAGCCTCGTAGGTACAGCAGCTGTTGAGTTTGAAACATGAGCCCAAAACTTGCAATGAGAGCATAAAATCTCTGATTATCTAAAAATGTATAAAAGGAATCACTCCCCATACAACAAACACAAATACACACAAATTTTTTTCCATATACCTGAGATTGTTGTACTAGCTCTCGCCCCTTCCACATTTGCGCATCTGTTACTAAATATGGTTTGAAATGGAGATGTGGACTGAGCTGTAATTCGAGCTTCAGATGTTGCTTTCGGCTCCTCAACCTACGAACATGACATCAACAAGGGGAAAATGAGGAGTTTATACTAGATGTTAGATACCAGTAAATGGTAGATGGTAGATACCAGTACTAGGAAATTCTCTGAGAACAGTTTCCATGAACATCAACCACTCAATCACTATATGACTGTAAACGTATTCCATTTAGTACCAAGCTGCTTTGCACAGGAGTCAGGTACAGGTTTAATACATTTTCTGAACCAAACTGAGCAAGGATTAATGCAATGTGTAAAATGCATTACATCCAATATTATTTTAACATGACCAATCAAGTAAAATGACGTACAGATTACGTTAATACTCTATTTACCTAGTGTCCCAAAAAACAGGTACATGTTCTCACTTATATAACAGGTTAAAACAATGCTTGTGACATATTTTATGTCAAAATCCATATCCCAGTTGATTTGGCATGGGTGTTGTCTGTAAGACAGTGAAGTTATATTTTTCTCTGTCGAACCAGTTTCGAGAACATGCCAAACCATGACATCAACACCATGATTCTCACCAAACTCTGAGTTTTGCGCACCATTACACACCTAATAGGCACAGGTCCACACAATTACCTTGGTCCCCATAGGTGCCCTGTCTGCCAAGTTCTCCATGTGGGTAGCTCTGCTCCCAGTCTCGGCAGCCCACGGCACCCTGCCTTTCTGTGAGGCTTTTCCATTTCCTTTCTCCCTTTCTCCTTGTTCTGCTCTGACTGGGTCACTGGAGGGCCTGTCATCCCTCCTGTGAAGTCTGTACTCTATGGCGGGTGGAGTTGTTTGTGGGAAGATCTGCGGGGTATTCTGAAGAACTTGGTTATACGTGAACTTTGGGCTTGACGAGAGCTGCGGGGGAATTGTGGATTGAACCGAATGTAGCACAGTCTGTGGTGGGACTTGTGTTAAGTTGAGGGGTGAAGACTGTGTAAAGGGTTGTGTCTGGTGAGTGGAGGTTTGTGCTAATTGATGCTTTGCTGTCTGACTTTTTTGAATGTCTTGATGAGTGGGCATTGGGTAAGTTATTGACTGTGCTTGTCGTGAAGTGAGCTGAGAGACTGAAGTTTTATTAGTGGTCAGCTGCCCTTGTTTGGCATTGGACTGTGCTGTTTCTGGTTGACTGCAGCTTATCTGTGCTGCTCTTGAGGACATTTGGGTCTCTGTGGTTGGTTGTGCTGGTCTCGCAGCTAAAGTTTGGTTTGGGGTGGACAGTGTCGGCTTAAAAGAGGGTTGCGTGGTCGAGTGGAGGGCTGCCGGTGGATATGCAGTGGACTGTACTGGTCTCATAGCAGGCTGTGCGGGTGGGGATTGGCTAGCGGTTGTGGCCGTGGGCCGCGTAGCCATCTGCAGACCGGTGAATTCAGGCAGCCTGCTGGTAAAGAGTTGTTGTAGACTCTTGGTCTTTTCTCTGGCCACACTCATCCAGGACACCTCAGACGTAGAGTCCTGAGGCTCTTTAGAAAAAGGAGCGGATGCTGCTATATTCTCTTTAGGGGGAACGGGCATTTGTGGCAAAGGCGTAGGACGAATACCCTTATCGGGTAAGAATTCAGGTTGTGTTGGAGGAGCTTTATCTGTTGAGTAAAACAGACTTTACTGTTAGATACACCTCACAGTGTTGTGAGATACATATTGTGGTACTGCTGATCTGAATGATCAGTCCATGTGTCAATACTTTTTTTTAAGCTCTTTTCCCTTATGCGTCATTCTCTGATAAAATTACCAAACTCCTAAGAAGAAATCAACTGAATTTGTTGAAACAATGCTTAAAACACACCACATGAATGTTTTTCTCAGATTTCATTACAGTTTCGCCTATGAGGTCCATTAAGATTAGCTGCCAACCAAGAGAGCAAGGTCGCAACAAGAGGGAACACTGAACATTGCTGGGATAGGACCGATCATTCAAATGCAGCAAATACACGTTTGTTCTGGGTCAGTTTGATATTAGAAAGATATTATTGCATATTTGTTGCATGTTATGACTCTTTCACTGTTGCCTCAGTGAAGATTCAAAAAATCAATCAAACCAGAGTTGTACTAATTGCAATGAATGTATAATAGCTAAACACTGTTTGTTGCATACAATAAGCAGTGGTGAGTACAGGAGCATGGGAGGTTTAAGTCACATTTGACTCTCCATATCACCTTTTTTTTAAGAATTCATATTTCTGTATCACTTAAGTAAAGAAATTACAACAGGGTAGGAAAAAAATACTTCAGTCATGTGAGCAGATAGGAGCTGAGTGTGAAATAGTCTCACCTGCCTGTCTGAAGGACTCAAGCCACTCCCTGTCCCTGCCAGTCCGTTTGGGTGAAGAACTGGACATTTGAGCAGAGGGCGGCATGGGGGACAAACCAGTATGGGAAAGAGGCTTGTTAAGCATAGACTCCACTGATCTTCCTCTCTGGGGGCTTGGGGTGGTGTCCAGTTGCTCTTCAGATACTCCGGAATGGGATGAAGCAGGTAAGGGGGCCAAGGGCGGGGTCAGTGCCCCAATCTCAGCGCTGTGCCTTTTGACTTTGAGCTCAGACTGGGCCAAATCCGAGCGGTACTTGAGGCAGAGAGAGGTGGAGCGCAGCTTCACTCCAAAAGCGTTCCCTCCCCCTTTCTCCTTCTCCTCCTCATCCAACTCGTTTCCTTTCAGCTCCTCATTTGCTTCTTCTGCCTCCTCCACTCCTTCCTGGACCTCCTCTTCTGTGGCCTCCACCCCCATCTCCTGGGTTTCGTTTCCTTGATCGTCCTCTCTCCCTTGGGCTGTTACGGAGTTGGGTAGTAGTTCTCTTGGTTTGGTTGGTGCAGATGGTACATTGGATTTGGTTTTAGATACCATTTCCAATCTGGGTGCCTCTGACAATGGAGAAGAGTGGTGATCTTTTCCTGTGACTCCCACCCTTTGGCTCTCGGCTTGACCTAAGGGACCTCTGGCCCAAGGAACAGCCTCCTTTCTTGCCTCTGTTTTCTCTAACCCTCCCAAGATACCCTCAGTTCTTGGCTGATCTTGTTGTAGATTAGATGATATGGAAGGCTGGGAGGACCTGGCTACTTGCCTTTGCTGTTTGAGGGATTCTGCCTGTGGCTGATCCACCTGTCTGGTGGGTGATGCTGTGGTACTTTGCCATCCACGCTCCACTTCTGATACATCTTGTGTGGAAAATGGATGTCTTCGAAGATTTGCTGCTCTCAGAGTTACCACAGAAGCTAGATCAGCTGACACTCGTGAGGGTGCCAACTGTTGGTCATTTAAGCAATTCTTTGCATGGAGGGTTGCAGATTGCCCCTGGACCATATCCTTGCTCTCGATGTTGAGGATAAGTGGTTCATCAAGTTCTCCCTGTTTCACATTCAGCTGTTGTCTGGAAGTCAAACCCATGGGTCTTGCAGGCAGTACAATATTTTCTTGAGCACTTTTTGATGTGGAATCACTAGAAATATCTCTGATAGTTTCTCTGGTTTTCATACTCTTTGGGGAGGGTGAGCTTGGGGCTTTGGCAGTGACTGCTTCTACGGAGTCAAGTTCAGCATCAGGAGCGGGGCGATTGACAGATGCGGTTCGAGTCTTAGGGACGGACACTGTGGCCCAACTCGGTGTCTCCTGCTTAACTGTCAGGTGCTGAGGGAGTCCCAATTTGGTGAAGGTGGTCTGTCGATCTGCCTCTTCCTGCTCAGGCTGCTGGGAAGACTGTCTTTGTGCTTGAGCTTTCTGGGCACCTCCAGTGCCCTCCTGAGTCTTTCGGGGTGAAGCTGGGGGGGCATTCCTGGCTGGAGGAGAAGTAAACTTTTCCACGGGCTGTAAAACTTCGGAGGAGAAAGAAGAGATGTAGGTCATCTCCTTGGTTGCACGGACTTCTTCTTCCGGCTTCTCAGTCAGAGGGCCTGTCAGGTGGTTCACGCTCTCTGAACGTGGCCGACTGGTAGACTGGTCCAAAAAAAACAACGACATAAAAACAGCTCTGATTTCTAGGATTAGGACAAGGGATATATTAGGATAGGGCCACGATGCAAAAACGCATTGTTGAATGAACCATTGTTTTAAAGGGAATAGCACAGAACTGCTGAAAATCCTGGCTCTCTTCAAATTATTTAATATGAATGATCTGGCACTGCACAAGGTGGTTTTTCACAGGAGATTTAAGGCCACCTCATACCTCTACTGAGAATGCAGTAGAGGTATGAGGTACCTCTACTGCAGTACTTCTCTGCAGTACTTCTCTCCATTGTCCTGGTACATTAAGAATATATGCTATACGCAGCTGAAGAGCACTGTGAACTCATACCCCAGTCAAACTCACCAAAGTAGGAAACCTTCTCATTTTGGCGCTGGCCCTCTGGTTCCTGGGTTTAACGGACATACGGTGACGAGCTGCAGAATTATCAAGGCAAGGGGTGATCTGAGGAGGGGAGCTGAAGTCAACCCCAGGGGGCTCAGTTGAGGTGGAAATGGGCATGTGACTGTTGAGTCTAGGAGAGAGAGGCTGAGAGAAAAGCTGACAGTAAATTTGGAATGACAGCAAACATACATAAACAGACACAAAACATAAATACAGAACTAATACATTACTTAAAAAACATGACTTGTCGAACCGTACTTGTGTGTTTTTAACAGGTATTAAGTTGTTAATTATCAGTTAATTTCTGGGATTTTGATTTCATTCAGATCTGAATTACAAACATTTAAGTGGGGCGAAGGATGTGATCGAAGAAACAAATAAGAGGCTTGGGGGGTGGCGGGGGGGGGGGGGGAGCATCTCACTGGTTGATGACGCAGGGAATGACATTACCTGTTCATCCTCTTCACTTCCTGCTCCAGCTAAACTCAGAGAGCTATGGTTTCTGAGAGGGATGGAGAATGGGTAAAAGCTTCCAGTCACCCCAAAGGGCTACACACAGGAACAAACAAATGCAAGGTGAAAGAAGAATGGTGCAAACACACAGAATAACGAACCTCTGTTCATGTCACGTTGCACAAATGTAAACGGATTTATGTGAAAGGGTCTGGACAGAAAAATAATATTAAAAAAAAAACCACACATTGGTAAAGGATTTTATGCGAGGCATTGTCACCTTATTGGATGAGGCTGGCCGTACACCTTCACCCTGAGAGTTTTCAGGGGGACTGTGTGGAAGTCCATCATCCTCTGAACTTCCGCCTGGGTCCTCAGGCCGCTTTATGGGCAAAACCATAGGGGGCGGGCCTAGCCGCATATTCTGCTGCTGGAGTTTCATCTAACCAATCAGAGAGCAAGAATGTCTCTCAGTTTAGAACAGTGAATTTGACGTTGCCATAGTATGTAAATTTAGGAACAACGGACAGTAGAGGTCCAGGAAAAAAAACTCTATGTGTAGTAAGGGGCTCACCTGTAGAGCTCGGATCCGACCATGACTGTTCTCCTGGGATAGGAGCCTTGGCGGCTCTGGGTCTGACTGGAAAATACTGTCATGTGACAATGCTCTAGCTCCAAGCATGCCCTGGGAACTGTTGTAGATGCACATTTAAAGTGTTTCAATTATTTATATTAATATGATAATAATCATTAAAACAAAACATTACGAACAACCAACAAACTCTTTATATCCCTGTTTTCAGATGAGAATTGTGAAACAGTCATAAAACAGATAAGAACCATTTAATAATCATAAAACACCTGTTTAAAGCCAGGTTTAAACACACTGAGCTCACTCCAGTATTCTTATAATGTGAACTGTACACCAATAAGAAACAAGTTATCTGACAAGAGCCAATGAAATGACAGGAATAGACTGTAACTAATAGGATGATACTCACAGAATATCTCCAATGTTCAGATGTTCATTCCAACTGAATGTAACGTCACTGGCTGACTGGCTCTGCTTCATATCTCCTGCCTCATCTTTTTTCTGGATCTTTGCCGACAGACGTGACCTCACGATCCTCAGCTTGGGCCTCTTCTTCTCTGTGATCCCTTGAGATCCGTGACATGATACACAGAATATTATGACAGCATAGCTTTGCACAGTCACAATAAAACCTCAGTGACTCTAAACAGTGTTTCAGATATGGAGAGAAAATGTGATACAAATTGTAGAAAAATGTGATCAGAATCATATATACTCAAGGTCTGAGAGATCTAAACAACAACAGAATAAATTAATGTAGTCTGAAAATGTTGCGCTATGGGGATTTCGTATTAAAATAAGCGTATTTTTTCATGATAACTGGTCCATGACAATGGTTCAGAGACTTTAAGAGACCATCTTTTGATTCATAGCTTTTTGTTGTTGTTGTTTTGTTTTGTTTTGAGCACTAATTTAAGAACAGACTGAACAGAGGCTATTCTGACCTGTTAGGTCTTCATAGCTTCCACCCTCAGTCTCTCCCGTGGCTTCCATACCACCCCTGCACTCTTTAAATATGGAACGGAAAATGATGAGATACAGTAGAGAAACAGAATGTGAGAGAGATTATGACCAGCACAAATAAAGGTTAGGATCAGGGGGGAAAAGGAGAGAACATTATTAACATGCATGAGAATCCATCTGTCAAACATTCTTTGCTCTCCTTGCTTATCTCTCTGATAAGAAAAATCTTATGGTTTCCTACATGCCAGCAAAGCTTAGAGGTTTATCTCCATTTTTAAGACTTAGTAATTCTATTTGCCTACACCACCATACTGTGATTACTGTACCATTTTTAAGACTTGCCCACAACACCATACTGTGACTACAGTACCATTTTAAGACTTGCTCACAGCACCATACTGTGACTACAGTACCATTTTTAAGACTTGCTCACAGCACCATACTGTGACTACAGTACCATTTTTAAGACTTGCTCACAGCACCATACTGTGACTACAGTACCATTTTAAGACTTGCTCACAGCACCATACTGTGACTACAGTACCATTTTAAGACTTGCTCACAGCACCATACTGTGACTACTGTACCATTTTTAAGACTTGCCCACAACACCATACTGTGACTACAGTACCATTTTTTTAAGACTTGCTCACAGCACCATACTGTGACTACAGTACCATTTTAAGACTTGCTCACAGCACCATACTGTGACTACTGTACCATTTATAAGACTTGCTCACAGCACCATACTATGACTATAGTATCGACTATGAGCCACGAAGGGGACTACATATTAAAATTTTAGGTGTATACAACCAAACAGTCAAAACACACACACACACACACACACACACACACACATTTGTCTCTATGTCCAACCTGGAATATCCCGTTTACTTCTATTTTAATGTAACTAAACATTAATGGCCTAGCCCTACATGTAATGAACTAAATATTTTGAAAAACATTTATATCCTCATGGAGACATTTGGTCCACACACACACAGAAATACACACACACGCACGCGCACGCACACACACACACAGACACACACAGACACACAAACAAACCCCAAATAAAACAAAGGGAAAGACTTCCATAAACTCAGAAACAAGTTCAAGGGGTTATCTCGCACATGTGTAAAAACACACGTGTACTTTCAAACACACAATACACTGTTTACATTTCCTTGGACTGTGAACATCTCCTCTGTCTCATACGGGGCTAAACCATTTTATTACGATGGTTTTGTTTCCCTATCATTTACTGTTCAGTTGATAAGTGAGAGGTGGTAATGGTGCAGAAACAGCATGCAAAGTCCAGCCACTCATTCCCTTTTACGTAAAACTTTGACTCGACTATTTTCTCATGCAAAGAATGTCTTTGTACTGTGATCACCCTCTCCGGACCTGCAGGAAATACCTCTTATGTATGTAAAACCTTCTGAGTTTTTCTGAAGGCTTTTGTTTAACCAGCGAACACAAACAGTTCCATGAGGTTAGAGGACTAGATAAACTGAATCAACTGGGTCTTTCTGAATTTATGTTAGTCCCAGCTAATGTGTATGTCCTACTAAAAGTATATGTGTACACAAAAAAATTTCAATAATATAAATTCTCAGCTGAATCATTAACACAGATTTTTTTTTGTGCTAAAGTATGGTAAACTGCATACAAATCCAACTTAAGTTTTAATGAGCTTATCATTCGAAAGTCTGAAAGAGCCAGTTCCCATGGAATTACACACTGAGTGAGCATTACTGTTCCAAATTTCACTAATGTACATTTTCACTAATGTACATTTTCACTAATCCTCTAATAAAAGACTGATCAGCAGGTTCTGACACACTTGCATGTAAAACAGCTAAAATATCGCTGACAAACTATAGATAGCAAAGGACAAGAGATAGCAGAAAATAATCACAAAGAGATAGAGAGAGAGAGAGAGAGAGAGAGAGAGAGAGACAGAGAGAGAGAGAGAGAGAGAGAGACAGAGAGAGAGAGAGACAGAGAGAGAGAGAGAGAACCATAGTAAAACACAAGTACAAAAAGCATGGCTACTCATAATTACAACAGACCAATACATTTTCTGATACACAGAGATGTTTAACTTTACACATGACTTCTGAATCAGAATGCTGCAGCACACAGTACACACATGATCAGTCAAGGGTCTGTATTTACCTTGTTTAAACACTCTTCCTGACCCGCTTGCTGCTCCACCAATTGGTCAACCGGCTGTTTTCCTCAGTGTGGGCTCTTCTTATACAAACCAAAATCGAAAAGTATTGGTTTTCATTGTCCAAAACCATACGCTGATGCAGCGGAATAAAAAGAAATAGAATGGTATTTAACCAGTAAGTCGATGTAAATGAGAGTTATAAGAAAGGAAGGGAAATCTAGTACACAAATGGAAGGTCACAATGTTAGGGTTCAATGTTTGCCAACAGGACTGGAGCAAACACATACAAAATAAACTCCGTTACATTGCAGTCACACACTGGGCTGTGCTCTTAAGCTCCTTATGAAACTAAACAGATTTCCACCACAGAAACCAAATGAGAACAGACAAGCTGCAGTGTACACAGAGAAAAATGCATCATTCATACTTTACCACAACATAACACACAAACTTAGCTGCTACATCAACATGACAGTGTGTTTATGTGTGTGTATGTTTACTGGGATATGCAATGTAAGGTTAAACTCTATAGTTCCAAGAGAGAAATGAATTCTAACAATCTTTTTTTTTCAACAAAAGAAATAGGAATGCTGAAAAGTTACACGGAGTGATTGATTGTCTTAATCTTCACACTGTGTTTGGGTTTTACTCTTATACTAAAGGGATATGAGTCACCATTGCTGGTCTAAAGTCCACTTTTGGAATTTTAGTCTGACATGCCTGATTCCTGTGACACTGGAGGGAGGATACATAACAACAAGCTTTACTTTAGAACGCAAAATATTCACACACTATCACTGGATGGTAAAACGCCAACTTAAATCAATTCAATACATGGTCCGCAAAAATGAGATTCAAGAACATACTCGGGACGCGTCTTAAATGACTAAACATTGTGGTTTGACAGCTCAGAAGAAGTACAAGAAAGCACTGGATTTTAAGACAAAGATTAAGACTAGTCTTGAATTTAAAAGCATTTTAAATGGAGAAATCTTCATTTAGTATCCATTGCAGTTCAGCAGCAGGCTTAATCCTTAACTGAAAAACTGGCCCAAAGAGGCCATTTGAGACAAGGATTTAGTCTTGTGAAATGGAGAGGTAAAGGAGACCTGGATGAAGTAGCAAAGTTAACCAGTGAGATGAAATTTTAGCACAACTCCTGTCCTCAGACGGCGAAAACCATAGCCTACGTTGCAGACCGATAGCATCCGTATGGAAAAACCCCATTGTTGGCTAACGACTTCACATGAAAGCTGTTCAGTTCTACTGAACCGTGATAGAGATATGTATACAGTATTGTAAGTGAAGTACCATTACCTATACTTGTCATGAAGCAACATAACCGACAACCAGATATATTGAACTGCTTGTTTAAATAAAAGATATATGTACATTTTTCTATATGTGGCTGAAGAATGAAGACAATGCCTATGGTTGTTTTTATATTGGCAACTCATTAATCTGTCTTACTGGATGAAACATCAGCCTGACTTGATCAGTGTGGACATCTAGACTGATTAAATACAGATTATATAGCAATCAATAATAATGCAGTCTATACGTAGGTCTACAATCCTTCAGAAATAAACAGGTTACAGAGAGACAGTGTATAGTAGACCCTGAAGACAATTAGCTGTCTCTTTTCAAAAGACGTTTAGTTTAAAGACTTTATTTCATTTACCCTGTGTTAACCCTTCGCCTAAAAATCTCGCTCGCGTATTCAATCTCTCCCTTCCATTATCTCCTGTTCCCACTGGATGGAACATTGAGCATTCAGCCTAAAGCCCACAGCAGGTTTGTCCCAGATACAGAGAACAAATCTGTGTCAGGATCAGGAGTTGTCTGCAAAATCCCCCTTCTTCCCTCCTACTGGAAAAAAAAAAAAAAAAAGCCATGACATCTGGGTGACTTTCAGCTAGCCTACATAATGTGTCTGGTTTTCATCTTTGTTGTCATCATCCTCTCAAAGGCTACCATTTAATATCTAGCACTAAAGGAACTGATTCCATTCAAACAGACATGAATCCCCCATAAAACAGAGTATAGGGCGAATGATGGAATTAATAGGTCCAGTTGACATCTATAGTAGACATGAGGATCACGAACTACACTAACTGAAATGGTGAAATGTTAGAAATCTGATAAGATTAATTACTATGAATAACAATAATAATCACGTGTACTTCACTGTTTTTCTTATGTTTGTGTCTATGTTTTTATCCATACACAATGGACGTCCATGTTTTAAAGCCTGATTGTTCCCATGTTGTATTCGCCATTCACTTAATTTATCCCACCAACCACTGGTTGCAACGATTTGGGCAAGCGCAACGTGAGAGCATCCATCCTGTCCCCCCTTTTCCCTACTAGATGAAATATGATTAATTTGTTATTTAGAAGAAACTACCGTGTTTGCATGGGATTTTATTCCCTCTGAAGCAAAATTTGAGGGACACACATTGAGATTAAGGACGATTATAGATATACATAATCCGCTTCCGGAGGGAATTCATGCAGATATTTCTGCGACAAAACGTTTTCTAATAAGAAAGTAACCACCGAGAGAACAGTTATTTTATCGTTTCATACTGGATGGTCTGTGTGAATGTATTGTTTTTTATTTAATGAAAGCAGTATGGAAACAGTTTCACTTTAACTGCTGACACACTTAATTAGTTATACCAACACATCAGAGATAGACATAATAAACTTCGTGCAGCCAGAACATACGGCACATATGTTGGTGATTTACACGTAACACTGACATTATTTGAAAATGACCGTCTAAACAGTAAAAATTCTTTGCATGACTTTGCAATGTAGAGTGTGACTACGTACAGCGCACCTGGGGAATAAATGTCCCACATTGTGTCACTATCAGAGTGCGTCAAATGGCGACGTGGATGAAAAATCTTTGTACTCAGCTAATAATACAAACAACGTCGAGCTCAAAACGACGCTAAATCATAAAGTTATTACTGTGTTCATAAAACTACAAAGGAGTACATTTCCTTTTGCAAGTATACTGACTCTGCAGTAGCTGTCCTGTTATCGATACAACATGCTGACAGTTTGATTGAGTATTTCAAATGGAGATACTCACGTTATTTGAACGTCAAATTAGAAGACATACAGATGACAGACCAGACATCTTCAAACTCTGCTGTCCTCCGTCAACTAGCCTATCTTCACCTCCTCAGTGTTTACTGCTGCTGTGACTTTACGGATCGCTCAGAAGCAGCCAATCGGACGCAACTGCTCGCCTCTCCCTCCGTAGAAAAAGTGACGCCCGACGCGAGATGATACTTGGCTGAAACCACCAAACTGTGTAATTGACTAAATCTGGCAGTTACTTCGTCAAAATATACAAATGGAATTGAAATCGGTAATCCTGGTGAAGCGCCTTGTATGTTAGTTTTATGGAGTGAGGGCTACATGTTTAGAAACTGCATTGTCCTCTTTAAATTCTGCTTTTCGGATGCCTCTTGTGCTGCGCAAATCTTAAATTAGTCTCTTCAAAAGCTGGAAATGGTGCCTCCTAAGAAAAAGTTATGAGAGTCCATATTTTGAGGGAAATATTAAACCTATAATAAATAATATAAATGAACTGTAAAAAGACAAAATCTATCAATGTTCTGACGGCGAATGAAGGAATTGAATAAAAACTGATGTGAAAAAGTCTGAATCGTGACATTTTAAGTCGCTGTACGGTAAATGCAACGACGCTCGAGACAAATTGTCCGAACGTTCGCTGAATAGCCTTGTAAAACGTAAACTTCATTTGTATAGCGCTTTTTACGTCTCAAAGCAGCTTTACAGCGATCGGTGCCCAAACCCCCAGTGAGCAAGCCCAAGGCAACAATGGCAAGGAAAAACTCCCTACTGGAACGAATAGGAGGAAGGAACCTTGGGAGGAACCAAGACTCAACAGGAGGAGCCCATCCTCCTCTGGCCAGCACATAAAATAGACATTCATGGTGTAGAATGAGTCCAGGATAAACAGATTCAGTGGTCTTTGCAATTATTTACAGTATACAGTAGAAAGTGTGTACAGTGATTTGTTTATAGTATAAAAGAGTTAATAACAAAGGTTCTAGGAGCTCTAGATGGTAACAGATATAGATTAATTTGATAACCAAGGCAGTATTCATATCAGTAAGTTTGTCTTTAAGACCAACCGTATAGTGGCTGAGAACGATTAGCTTTAAAACTGAGATTTTGACATGGCTACGAAGAACAGGTTGTTCTCGGTTCATAGTCAGTTTGAGTCAGTGTCACAGGTGGGCCACTGGCTCAGGACAGGGGCCTGCGGGATGTCTGGGCAGGAGGGACAGAAGTATATAGGCCTCTTGCTGGGAGCAGACGCTTGGAACTGGAACCTTGTAGACCTCAGAATGGAAACCCCAGTGTTGGGGCAGGGAAGTGAAGATAAAAGAAGAGAGGGAAAAAAAATCAAAAGATCACAACAGCCTTCGCTCAGTGGCATTTTGTGGAATGGAGCTCCGTTGTTGATCTCCAAGACGATGCTTAATAAGGATTTGGATATGGGTTCAGGGATAAATTAAGGTAACATTTAGTATTACATCAAAATTTTTGTTAAAATATTAGATCAGCATTCAGATTTCGACAACATTGGTCTCGACAAATTCTAGGGGAAAAAAAAGAGTTCGGTTTTAATTAATTGAATTAAAAAAATGCACCCATTTTTAAAAACCAACACATATTTCTTTATCTTGTGTATATGCCACTGTAAATGCAATGTTTGTACATTTCACATAAATCAGAGACCTCTTACTACACAGAGAAGGCACCCATCCACCAGCAGAAAACAATCATGTGTTCCAAATACATTCCAGACGTACAAAGATACAAATTCCACCAAAAAGTACTGTTATCGCTAACAGCCGCACAGACGCGGGAGAGTAAACAGTCTCATATTACATCAGTATGAATTATTTTAAAGTGCATTTTGAGGAGGAATACAAAGATAAGACAAACCAATTTTTCAAGTGTAAACAAGATATAAATAATAAACATGAAATAATGTTGCATGAGGGCACTTTCTTGGTGAAGGAGCTGCATTTCCTCCCACCCTGGCAGCACAGGAAGACATCAAAGGACGATCCCCTAAACTCACTCCATTTGGTGAAAGTAAAAAAGAAACCTCACTTCTTCTGGGGTTTATTTTGTCTTTGTGTGCTTTGAGTGAAAAACATCCACAGTAGTCTCATGACACTCTCTCAAGTCATAGTCACAGTATCCAATGGAGAATCGAGCCTTGATAATAAAGAAAAAATGGTACCATTAAAATTTTATTTTGCATGTGGGAATTGAGTACAAGGAACACTGACACAATTCGAATGCTTGAAAATATCTGCAAGTATTAGGAAAAAAACTTTCTTAAATAGCCAGATTAAAAAAATTAAAAAACCCCATATAAACAGCTGCCCCAGAGTTCAGTGCACTTTACCTTTGGCTTTTTAAAGTAATCAAGCCCTCTTCCAATTTTAATAATCCATCCATTATCAAACCTGAAAGAAATGCATTTTTAGCATAATAAACAGTTAATACCACAGCCAATGCTCCTGATATATGGTCTATGAATACAAGTACGGAAACAAAAGGATAAAGAGAACAGCCAATTCTCAAGTTGAGCACTGACCTTTAACCAGTTTAGACAGATGGACAGACTTTGCTGGTACTTAACGTTTTGATAACATCACCTTAAATACACAGACACTCTTAATGATAAACCAAATGATTATTTTTGCTTAGCAACGCTATGTGAGATAGTACTACCTGATTTCCCTATCATGAATGGTGGAGGAGTATTGAACATCCATAGCAACACCATGACTTTGTAATGACTGCTTTATGTCTTCAAAAGCACTGGCCTGCTGAGAAGAGCTGTCCTGAAAGTGAAAATATATGGTTTTGAATAAACCAGTCTTCAACACCCTAAAAGAGGTTAGTTAGTAACAAATTATGTAATTGTAATGACTCAAAAACAACATACAACTGAAAAGAGATCTCTGACCCAAGATTAATAAAATTAATTAATCATTTCAGTTATGTCAAACTAATTATGCACTCACTTAAAGTTTTGGAACTTGGGTCTCTAGTATATGAGCAGGCGCTATAAAGAGGTCACAAACAAAATATACTTACTTCATCTTGTGAAGTCAAGAGGTGAATTTTCTGGACTTTACTGGGGAGCTTCACAAGCATCTCACAAAAACGCAGGAAATTATACAGCTGGAAAGATGAAGCATTCATTAACAACATGATTGGCTTATGACATGACAAAGAAAGGTGCTTGAAAAGTTGTAAATAATAAAGAAACTAACACACTGATAACTCTGTTACTCTGTTTTTGGCATTTGAATGCCCCCCCCCCCCACCCCCACTTCAATCAATCCCCATCACTTTTGTAACTGTCATTAGCCTGCTGTCACACTGTGCTGTGAATTTCCTCAGACTTTGTGAGCCAAAACTGAGTGTTCCCATGTCTGTTCTTACTTGGTGAACATGGCGCACATAAGGATCCTCTACCCAGACTTCAGTCAGTCCGTCCTGAGTGTATGGTCTGAAGAGTGTCTCAAAACTGTAGCCAGTGGCATTGTTTGAAATTCTGATCTGCTCATGGTATTTGCCCTCTGATGAAGCAATAAGATTGGTTTATCACAAGATGCATCAGAATAATTCAGTCTAACAAATTCTTGAGGTAAGTTTGAATAATCAAGTAGAATAAAAAATGATTAGGTAAACTCAGCAGGAAAGGGATTCATGAAAATGTCAGTGTTGGTTCTCATTAGTAATCAGTCTTTCACCCTCTTTTGCTCGGTTGACATGTTCTTTAATCTGTTCTGCTCGTGCCATGTATCCCTTGATCTTCTCTCTGTAGTGGACTTTCTTTGAGTCATCTTTGACAGCTGTGAAAAGTGACAGACCCTCATTAATATTCCTTGACTGAAAGATGCAAATATTTCAAAAGTTCTCACTATGATAAAGAGATAATTTGAGATAGTTAACTGGAAACTTGTTTCGTCAGAATGATTTTTATGTCGCTCATACATGACTTTGAAAATACGTTACCTTTAAGGACATCCATTAAAAGCTGAATGCCCTCCTGGTAGCATATCAGAGACTCCTGAAAGCGAGAGCTCTGGTCAAGTTCTACAGCTCTCTTTAAGACGCTGATGGCCGATACCTCAATGCCAGGCAGATTGTTCTGTGACATTGTTGGGCTACTGAGAATTCTAAGATCAGTAACAATGTACAGATATACAGTGCAGCAATGCGTTCGGGAGAACTTTTCACTTCGGAGAGATTAGTTGTCTGTAGATCAAAGAAATTAAGGTGTTTGGGTTAGTAACAGAAATCCTATTTAAACAAAGTTGTCATAATATATATTGATATGGGTTTTTGCAATTTATTATAAAATAAGCAATAATGCACAGCGTTGAGTAGTGTTGGTACATCCGCAGAAGTGATAGGGTGTTTCCCAAAAATAATTCCCCAAAGAAACAGGAGACGGCACAGGAAAACACGGGCTACAACTAGCACTACGGACACTGCTACTGAGATTCGATAAAATAACATATTAAGCTTTTGTTCAATAGAATACTTATGAGTGTCTTATTTTTTATTTTTAAAAAAAACCTCTAAAAACGTGTGTTGGTTTGATGTCACAAAGACGTTGATAATTTACGGTCTCATTAAGCTGAAGGAACCACTTCCGCTTCCAGTGCGAAATGTCGGAAGTACCCCTGTACATGTGAGATAACTTACAAGCGTTATATAGACCTGTTTTGTTTGTTACAGGGTTGTGTAGTTTAATTGTTCGTATTTGTCTTTGCGGCAGAATAGAAAAGTAATCAACTATACGTCTCAAATGTACACAGCGCCGTGATTTTAGCATCGCTGGCTTATACTTTCTAATGAGCTAGCTAATAACCTTGCTGGCGTCTCACCCCTGCGAATCAGGTTCATATTTATTCAGAGGGAATGGCAGCTTTATGTCGAGTTTTTCTTGCATCAGCATCTCTTTCAATAAAGGTAATGACCACATTCTTACGCTAAACATTGTGCATGATTGCAGGAGCTGTACAGCTTGCTTAAGGCGTCGAGCTGATGTGTAACATAGTTATGACAGTTAATGTTTTCATATGGCAAATGTGACCTTTTTTTTTGTATTTTACAGAGCTTGACCGAAGCCACATCGAAGCCGTGGTTTTTGTCCAGTCGCAGCAAGTTTACGAGATCACGCATCCCTCCAAATGTACGTAAACTATTTCCATTAGCTATATTATGAACGAACAATAATTAGATAAACTAACTAAATCTCCATCGTGCCATCCAGGTGTTTGCAGAGCGGTCTAAAGAGCATGAAAAGTATGGCGGTGACCCGGAACAGCCCCATAAACTACATATTGTCACGCGAGTGAAAAGCACGATGCGGCGACCTTACTGGGAAAAGAAAGTGGTGAAGAGTTTGGGTTTGTTGAAGGTGGGCTCAGGTTTGGGTTTATATGTATAAAGTAATTTTAAGTGTGTATACTGGGAACTTACTGTATAGTGCTATTTTTGTTTTACTTCTCATTTGTTTAAGTCACCATTGTGATTTCTTTAGTAACCCATCTGTATAGCCACCTCCATCAGCTTTGTGTTTTTGTTAAGGTAAATACAGAATTGTATGGATATGCTTCTATTTTGCAGGCCCACGAACCTCGTGTGCACAAAAACACCCCTTCTGTTAACAACCAGCTGAAAATGATTAAGCATTTAGTCAGGTAAGACACTTTTTTACATCTGTAATATTCAGTAGGATGATATATTGTAACTGTACGTGCTGACTGACTGACTGACCTGTCTGCAGGATTCAGCCTCTTAAACTACCACATGGCCTTCCGGCTGAGGAGGACATGGCAGATTCGTACCTCAACACTAAAGGGGAGTTAGTGGTACGTCGTCTCCTAAAGCCAGTGGAACAGAAAGCCATCGATTCTTAGTCGAATTGAACTCATTCATTTATGCCTCTTATGTACTTTGCATTGTGTTGATTAAACCAGCTATTTCAAACTGTTAGTGCATTGCCCTGTTTTCACAAGTGTGTGTGACATGTCAACTGAATATATATCACTATCCATACAATAGATCATATTATATTGCACAATAATAATGTTACCCACCTCTCTCTAGAACTGTTGAATCCATGTAGGGAAAATGTTTGGGTTTCAATGGAAAAATGGACTAAATGGGACTGCATGTTAAAATGTTTGCTTTCTTTTTCAAGGCATTCCTGATGTAAAAGTAGATCTTTACGTGGATAGAGAATCACATGAGGCACAAACATGGATTGCAGTGACAGCTTCTTTTATTATTTATCAGTCACGTAATCTTACAAAAGAAAACGAAACTCCAACACCTGATCTTCCAAAGAAATGTACGATGGAGGAAGGACCAGGTGTTTATTATTGGAGTGCTGCAAGCTAGCTTCCTTGGCACTTGTTTGATACTCATGTGTCCGTTACAGACAAACATATTACAGATTAGTATCAGCTTGCACCACGATGTTAAACTTAGAAATTCAGGAGACTACTTCAAAAGATTTTTGTCCCCTATGCTGTAATATGTACATTAGATCTGGCAGGGAGTTTGAATATGTCTCAAAACAAGACCATTTCTATAATCTTGTCATTTATAAAAGATTTCTGGTTTAGTAATATAAAGTCAAAGAAGATTAGAAACACATGAAATAAATATGATGAGTGCACACAAAGACCCTGTCACATACTGATCAAAGTGACGCAGGAAAACAATTGCTGACAGAAATAGTGAAATGCACACAACTTAAGAGACCTACTCTGATAGCCTGGGAAAAAAAAGACAAACCAATTTGAGTCAGATTGAGGACTGTGTAGGAAGCCCTGAGAGAAAGGTAGAGGGTTGTCAGTGTTTTTTTTTTTGTTTGTCTTGTTGTTTTCTTTAATCATCCTCAGATTCTGAGTCTGAGTCATAACCTTTCCCTCTTATGGTTTTCTTCTCCACCTTGGTGAACCTTGATCCTGATTTCTGCCCGCCGGTGGGTGGCTCCAAAAGGTTACCACTGGTGAAATGCAAAAAAAAAAAAAACAGTACAGTCCATGACCGCTGGCTCAGACAGAACACATCAACACATGAAGAACGTCTATGATTTTCTATGAGCAACATATGAATTATATTTAAGTCATCCTGATTGACATAACTGGTACCTGTGTGGTTTTAATAACAGCACACCATTCAAAAGAGTGTAAATGAATAATAATCAAGTGCATGTTCTTTTTGAATTGATGAACCACATCTGTGTCGTAAACGAGTAAGTTTTATCTAGAGATACTCAGTCTGGTTTTAAGAGATGTGTTTACGTACCTGTAGTTAATGATATCCGAGCAGCCCAGTCTCCACTCCAACATCTCGGTGGTGAAGTCGTCTGTGTTGCCCAGGTCGGTGAAGCCCACAATATAGTCCTTGGTCTTCCCATCTTTCACTAACGCGAGTGTGGGGAGGACCTTAATCCGCAACCTCTCTGTTAAAAACGGTGCTTTTTCAACGTTGAGCTTGATGAATTTGGTTTCTAAATGCTTTTTGGCCACAACAGCCAAGTGCTTGTCCAGAATTTTGCACCTTCAAGTTGAAAAGAGAGAATGAAACAGAAGTTACTTCCTCTTTTCTTATCAACTCGTTCCAACAGATGCAGGATCCAAGTCCTGGCTAAAAGCTTCAGAAACAAAACAGAGCAAGCGCGATACACTTGGCAAAGATATGACATATAAAATCTATACTGACACACCTGAGGGTGGAGTCTCTGTAGAAATGGCAGACCACACTCTTGCTGTCTTTGACCTCGGAAAAGAAATCTTTCTCGCTGGGGATCTCTCTGTATTCACCATGCCCTTTAGACATCCACTCCTGATGATAGAAATTTAAACCATCAACAAAATACCTAACATTGTCACCTAACATCTTCATAACAGAACAAATTCATGTGGTTCGTGCTTCTCCTGGAGCTGGATTTGTTGCTTTTTAAAATTCAGCTCACTAATGACTTTAAGATGCAGCCTGACTTTAAGTGACAACCCTGAACAGGACCAGGGGACACTGTCCGCTTGGGAGAGTTACGGAACTTGGAGTTTTTTTCTATGATAAATCTCACACAAACTCACAGTTTAATTTAAAATAGTAACATCATATTTAGACCTTCATGACACATTTGATTAACCTATTTAAAGTCAAGGTCAACATGCTAAAACACAAAAGTGATCATTCCAAAGATTAAAAAACAAACAAACAAACAAAAAACCCTACATTTTTGTTAATGCGATGCTAAGCTTTCACCCTAAATACCTGTTTCTGTTTTTGAGCTTTTTTGAGGGCTTCCAATCTCCTCTCCTTGAGCTTTTCCAGCTCATCCTCATCCATTTGCTCCAGTTTCTCCAGCTCCGCATCCAACTGCTCCTCCACAATCCGCGCTGACTGCAGCACCTGCTGCTCCAGCGCCTTGGCCACAATCTCCACTGACTGACTCGCCATTCCTCTTCTCTCTTTAACAGCAGGTAACACACAAGGCTTCCTGTCACACACTACAAATACTGTAACATAAACTACACATATATGTGATTTAAAAAAAAAAAAAAAAGAAGTTGTGATTAGACTGATGTCACAAACTGTAAACCTCCTCTCCTGAAATGGTAAAAATATACTACTTTTCTACTTGAAACACACTAGTTTAATACCTGGTTTAACATGCACTGAATTCACAATATGGAGAAATACGGGAATGACCCTCTTCAAGAATGACCAATTCAAAACGCAGCCTTGTGCGAGCAGATATGAATCTACAAAAGGGATGTCAATGGGATACCTTAATAACCCTACCCATCCTGTGGCTATTTTTGAGGACTGTGTTCTGCTACAACTGGAAGTGAATAGAAACTTAATATTTCTATAGGTGTGTATAACTTTGTCAGAAGGTCCAAACAGTCCGAAATCTGAGGTTATCCCGTTCCATTAGGCCCAGCCCTAGTGTGTCCATGGAAACCAGGTAATAGCGGTAACTCGCCTGCTAACAGACTAGCGCTACATTGTTAATCAAGCATTAACGTTATATACATTGAGCGGCGAGTGATGTAATAAGGCACTAACACTGGCCCCATTCACGACCAATCACTTAACGAGCAAATTTGGCACCTCTCGTTCAGAAGGGTAACTTAACACCGCCTCATATGCTACAACAAAGGGGTTCGCTAAGCTATGTTAGCAAGCTCTTGCTAGTCCGCTATTACTGAGCAAACCCAGCAAGTGTCTGTTGACTACGAGGCAGGAATGCCGTTTACTTATTGTTCTTAAATTATAAGACAAACCTTATCACTGTGGTCTAATTAAACAAAGCACAATATTTCAACGTACACGTACAGGTTGTCTTAAAATTATCTTGTCGGCTAACAGTAAAGCCGGCTGTCTTGTTCGCTGTCAGATAAGCTCTATCTCAACAGTTCTATCGATATTATCTATAAGGCCTCTTACCTTTCCAACCACAAAGGATGTTGTCGTCTAATCTAAAGCAGTAATGATAATTTTAAATGGGTAATATGACATAAATAGTAAGTAAAGAGTCGAAAGATCTCTTACCAATGCTGCCTCCCCTTAGACAAGCCTACCGCGCTTTGACACACTTGATACCGTAAAGCTTCTACAGTTGGGACGTCAAGGAGTCTGCATCATCAAGTGTTACGCAACCCGGAGACCCAGAAAAACGTCGATGTTTCTTCTCTGTTATTATATAGTGGAGGGCATTTTCCATGGAATTAGATACATTCCTAAACCAGTTTAAAAACCTAATCCTAATCTCAACGATTTATTTAGAAATGGCAAAAACAGTTTATACATCTATAGTAAAATTTACGTCGGATCGACGTAAAAGGGCGACTTCAGTCAAGTCCCACGTCTAGCGAGGTCCCGTTAACAATCTCACAGATAAAAGCAGTACCAAGACCCAGATATGAATAAATAAATAAATAAATGAGCAAACGAACAAACAAACCTGTCACTGTCATATATGACAAAGGGAGTTTGGTTTTGGATTGTAAAACGGATAAAAATTCTTAGTATCTGAAATATAAAATATGAAATGCTCTGTTGTCGTACTGCCCAGGTTGTACTCCTGTTTTTCCATTCTGCCTAATGCATGCATTACTTGTGTATTTAAATATCTGGTCTTTTTCTATTCTCTGGGACAAAACTTCTTTATAATGCGGTTGAAAGTGCATCTTTTTTTCCAGGTTTACAATGTTACTTATCTCATCTCTTTAAAATGTTATTTACCTAGATAACTGTTTATTTCAGAAAGGAACCTACACAAGTGATCCAAATAAAGCATAGAAATCCATGTTAAGAAATTCAATATAAATGTCAGAGAGGCAAAGGCATTACAGAGATCCAAGTTTATTAGCATTAGTTTAGAAAACATACAAATGATGTCACAGCTTCAGGTCTTCAGGCACAGGTCAGTTATGACAGACACATCTGCTGACCAAAGTCTTGTTCCAGTCTAAAACCTCCTAAACATATGGCAAAATTGGAAGAAAACACTTCTAAAATCCATAAGATGTTGATTCTCAATCTTTTCCTTACAAATCGCTTGAGAGTGTTTCAGTGAACTACAAGATGAAATACAAGCTAAGGAAGGTCTTTATGTCTGGAAACATGTTACATTCAGTGCATATGTACACCAAGAGGATCGCAATCGTGAATTAGTCAATGTTAGTACACTGGACACCAGTAAGAGGAGTGTGTGATGAACCCCACACTTGGCATCTTAAGAAACCTGTTCCTTTACACCGATGACACAGTAAAAGGATGAGGTCTCGTTTTTTTGACAGTACTTCACATACCGGTGATTACGGTAGAAGAGGAGGATGTTGAGTGTCTACAGTTCCTACAAAAGGTGTGTCAGAGCACATAAGGGCTTTGGCCAGCTTCTACAGACCCTCCAAACACCCCACTCCTTCTTCATTCACACACACAGACAGAAACGCACACACACGCAAACGCACAAAATGAACAGTCAAGATAACACGGAAAATGTACACAACCTGTAAACAACATACGAGAATACAGATAAAATATCTTAACAGAACCAACTGTTTATGTAAATGTCAACTATATGAGGTTTTGAATCCTTATTTACATGCTATACAGACAAAATTTGGCACTTTTGTGAAGCTTGAGTAAAAAAATGCTCAGTTTTCTTTTGTTTTTGTTTTTTTTGTGAGTGTAAAAACCATAGACAGTCCTCTAAGAAGGCATTTTGTTTTGCTACAAGGTTGTTAGATACTTCAGATGTCAAAATGGCACATCACAGAAGGATTTAGTGAAAGGATGTGAAGGGCATTAAAACAGAAGACCTTGAGAGAAAGAAAATGGAGAGTGGCAGACACAATTTGCTCTGAAATATCTTCACTCTGGGCAGCAGTCAAAAATATTATCCTAGAGTTTATGTCCATTTGGTAAACAGATATTTGCTTGTCTACAAATCTTAAACACACGTTCGCATCTCCTTTCGTGTCATCGTGAGAGCTCTCTTCAGGAGGAAATGGGCACAGTTTTGTTGACTTTACAACAACAGACTGTTGTGAGACCATTTTGATGATGTCACAGTGGGAGGGCGTTGTTCATTTGACATCACATCGTACGAAAAGTGCTGCAATGAACTGCTCAAAGACTTTTATAAATTCTATTGTGGTCACATTTAAAAGAGCACTGCCATGACCTCACGGTTACAACTTCTCTGTGTGTCTCGATCAAGAGCTGGATCCAATGATGTCATACAAAAGAATGTTTACATGATGTCATGATGATCTGAGCATTTGGAATTCCGTAGTGTTCTTTTACAGACTTCATCAAGGGCAGATGTTAAAGGAGAACGGGGCTGTCCTATGTAATCTTCAGGGTGCTGCCGTAGGTTTGCTGCACCACCACCTGCACGTTGTCAAGTATAAAGTCAAATGCCATGCTCCAAACAGATTCCACTGACTGCTGCATTAGCCTGGGAGAATGAATGAGAGGAGACAGACATAGTGTCTCAGGTTAAAAGAGAAACTAACAGACATGCCCATTGGTAGTGTAACAATGACTGCTTCAGTCTACTGAAAAGAACTAACAATTATCTAGATTTCAACTGTATCCAAACAAAGTCAGCCGTATTTTTGAATTTATACCGTTGACCAATGTTCTGGGTGAAAAATGAAAAGGTAGCGACTGATACCAAAGAAAGACAGTAAAACAGGGAGAGGGTAGTTATTTTTTTTAAGAAGGCCGATAGGGGAAAGTACCTTTTCATATACTTGATGACCAGGTCAAGTTTCTCCAGGTCTTTATCCTCCACCAGCTCAGTGCAGTATCTGACAACCTGAAGTATGTCCTCCTCCACAGGCTCTACACAGACCAAACACATCCAACAGATTCCAGTCTAACTGACCACCACACAATGCGCTATCTTTGTTTCAGATAGTGAATTCATGTACTCCTAATTTTATTTCACCCCCAGTTTCAGTCACTATTTGAGCACATTCAGTCCTTGTACAGCTAAAATGTGACTAAGCTGAGTTATATATGTTTGGTTAGGGCTGAAGGGGAAAAAAAAAATCCGTATGCATAGAAGACTTTGATGGGTCCACTTTACCTGAGATGGTGGTGACCCATTCCCGTAGGATGGTTCTGATGTCACTCAGCTCACACGCTCCAGCCAGGGTGGGCGCAGGGCGGGGCGTGTATTTGGAAAGAACCTCTGGGATGTTTTGTTTCTGGGAGGATGAAGATGGTCCATTTTCAGTCTGAAAAGCGGACAACAGAGACAAACATAAACAAACAAACAAATAAATAAATAAATAAATACATACGTAAATGTACACTTTTTTTATTTGTATATTAAATCCTAATCTGAAAAGTAATTTTGTGAAGAATATATGGAAACCCCCAGTTTGTAAATGATCTTATGTATGAGTAAACATCTGTAACGACACAAACATCAGTTTGTACTGGAGTCACATCACCTTGAGGCCGGTGGATGCGTCTATCTGTTTGGGTGGGAGTGGTAGTGCTTTTGAGGGACTGTGTTTGGCAGGGCTGTTCCCTGGGAGGAGTCTTTTTAGAGGACTCGGGCCTTTTTTGGCAGGACTCGCATTCCTCCTCTTATAGCGTCGCTTTGTCCTGCCAGCTGTGGGCTGCTTCAGCTGGAGCAGAGCATTTCTCTGCTCTACTGTGGACAGGGACAAAGAAAGAAAGAAAGACAAAGAAAGAAAGAAAGAAAGAAAGAAATGAGAACAAGAATGAGAGTGAGACAGAGACAGAGAAAGACAGAGAGAGGTGAACTCTTTAAGTATTCTGTAACATTTTTCTCTCCATTCTGTTAAAACAGCAGACGCCAACACCACAAACCCATAGTTCTGTGGGGATTAAAGCAACAGGCTTCCACAGTAGTCATTGATCAAATTTCCTGTCACTGACTGGCACTTTTCATTACGTCACTGTAGGTTCTTTGCAGAGCTCGTGTTCATCTGCTCCTCCTCTGCTTACCCACAGTGCCTTGGAGCTGGGCGTTTTCCCTACGCCCATAAGCAGAACGCAGCTCCTCCTGCAGCTCCTGGGGCAAAGCTGCAAACACTTCGGGGTCAACCTTCCAGACAAAGCCAAAAAAAGACATGTTAGTGTATATTTATAGGTTATATATGATTCATCATGTATACACACATAAGAACTGGCATGTCAGCGTCTCCCCAAATGTTCCATTTCACGGAATTGGGCAGATTACTGCCTGGTACCTGGGAGAAGTCGGGTAGTTCCAGTACAATGCCAGTGGCACCCGCTTGGCCAGGCTGGTTTGGCAGTTGGAGTACCAGGGTGCCCCTGGGCTGTGCTAGGGGAGGGGAGGGGCATGGAGAACTGAGGGGCGGGGCACTGGTGTTTGGTTCTGTCTCCCTGTGGCTCCAGGATTCTTCCACCTGCCGTCTCAGCTCAGCAGGTAAAGCCTCCAACACAGAGCGATCCACCTGGGCAACAAACAACAAAACGACATCGGTGTAAAATACGAGATTCCTGTGCAACTCTGTTCACTTGACGGACGGATTCCTATGGGGTTTTTTTTTCTCCTGCAGTCTCTTAGATGTTAAAGCTGTTCTGAACCTAAACCTCTAGCCAAGATCTCACAAGCACATTACACTCATAACCCACACACATTACCACGTCAGTGTTCATCTCTCATAACTACATCATGTGATGTAGTTATGTCCCTGATGAACGTACAGACCACTTGTGTCCAGACACTCAGATGGAGACAGTTACCTGAGAGGGAGATGGCACCTCTATGCTAAAGTTGAGGCGTGTCCGGGCGTGGTTTGGGGTGTGTACGGGAGGAGGTTCTCCTTTGCTTGTACCAGGCATTGGCTCCGATGGAGGAGTGGGAGGAGCTGTGACGGTGGAGCTCTTTTCCTGATTGGAAGCACTGGGTTGCCCACCAATAGGGCGCTGAGCCATGAACAGGTCTCTGATGGAGCGTGATCGAGATGTTCCTGGGCTTGAGGTGTCCTGATGGCCTGCGTGTGATCCCTCCAGCTGCTGCACCTGGAGCCCCACCCCCCTCATGTCCTTCACATCCAGCTTCATGGCATAAAAAAGCTTTAGAGCCTCCGCTGCTATCAGCTGCCCGCTGTCTGTGGCATGAGCCAATGAAGAAGACCTAATAAGACACACACACACAGATACACACACACACACACACATACACACACACACACATACATTTAGAGAGATTTAGAGAGAGAGAGATTAAAGGCTTGATATAGTTTGATACACACATACTCAACCATGGGAGGTAAAACGGAAAGAAACACTTTCACCAAATACATCCATACTAATGATCTCACAGACAATAATGTCCACACAACTACAATGTGATGAATCAGAGTGCTAATACTCCATTTTCCATAGGAAATGATGACTCACCTGGCCAGGTTATCGCAGATGCCATGGCCTCCATACTTGGCTGGCTCCACAGGGGCCCCTGGTTTTCGCATCATGACCTTCAGAGTGACCCTTCGACCTTTAAGTCCCACTCCCTGAAGACGCTTCTGCACCTCCATAGACAGGTTAGTCAGGAAAGACTCTGCCTCCTCCACCTAAAATCAGAGAGAGAAAAAAAGAGAGATAGAGAGAAACAAATATGAAAAGTCAGAGGTTAAAATTAACCTGCAGCAAAACAAAACAAAAAAAGCCATGACATAGTAGCCGCTGGGAGTGAAAGAGACAGGACTGTTAGATGGAGTCAAGGTCGTCATGACGAGCACTGACCTGTGTGAAGCGGATGTTATAGTTCATCTCAGCAGACACGGACTTCCTGGCTTTCTCACTGCGAACTGCTCTGTCGTCCAGCCCCCTGCAGAAACGGAACAGGGTCTGGCCCGTCCGTGGTCCAAACTCCCGCTGCAGTCGGGCCATGGACACCTGCTGAAGGTCCCCGCACGTGTTCACCCCGAGCGAGCCCAGTTTCGAAGCCATGGAACGCCCGACACCTGTACCCAGACACAAACACAGACAGAACCAGGTTCAAATGGCCTTCTGTTTAAAAATCTGAAACAACAACGTTATTCCGGCGTGCACATTTCGATCAGCAGGGGGCAGTGTTCTCACCCGGCAGACGTGTGACCGGCTGATCCCTGATGAAATCGTCCACCTCTTCTGATCTGAGGAAGTACTGCCCATTCGGCTTGGCTTTCCGGGTCGCCAACCTGGCCAAAAGAATGTTGGACCCTAACAGAAGGCAGAGAGAAAATAATCTAAGAGGGAGTTGAGCCACGTGCAGTAACAGCGTTTTTCTCAGTTTAGGACTTTTTCTCACGGATTGTGCCATAGAAAGGATTTTGAGGGGCAGGTATCTTGAACTGGCGCTCAAGAAGAGCAGGTGAATGAAACACTGCTTAGCCCTGAGGATGGCATGGCAAAAACACACATCACCCTTACCCATGCCCACTGAGGCATTGCAGCCAGTCTTCTCCTTCACGTCCGCTCGGATGGCGCTGGCCAAATCATTTGGTGTGATGCCCAGCTCGGCCAGGAGGGCGGTGGCGTCTACCAAAGCCTCGTCACAACTCAGAGCCTCAATGTCGTATGTGTAACTGAGAGAATCAAAGACACACGAGAGGAGACGCGGAGCGAGGGAGGGACAGGTTTGGGCGTGAGGAGGAGAAAAGAGGAAGGGAGACTGTTTAAGACCGCCGTGTTTCTGAGCACGAGTCGTGTTAAAGGAGGTGTCGTTTGAGTGACAGAGTGTGTACCTGGCCAAAGTCTCATACATGGTCAATGCCACCTCTTTATAAGCCTGGAAGTCATAGGGCACAGCCTGCAGCTCTGGACACAACTGCTTCGCCTGGCCGAAAAACATACCGTTCCTCACACCAGCCTGCCTGTAAACCAGAGAAAGTGGGCATATGTGTGTGTGTGTGTGTGAGAGAGCCAGAGATAGACATGTGCATATAGCACTTCCACATGTGTCTGTGCAAACACCTGGCCTGTGATTTGGATTGTTATATAATAAAAAAGAGGAAAAAAAGAACACTAAGCCATAACCAGAGTGATTATAAAAGGCTCCGCTTAACAAAAGGCAACATCCTTTAGTTTCAGTATGATAAAAGTATAACTATCTACTATGTATAACTGTGTAAGTAAACAAGTTATGGTGTATAAGACACATTAGTGAGTGAGTACCTGGCTTCGTAGCTGCAGGAGGCGATCTCTGCCATAGACAGAGCGGCCAGGTCTTGTACCATCCCGTTATTTTGAGTTTCTTCATTCTCTGGGGAGGGGGTCATCTCTAGCTCTCCATCTCTGCTCTCTGATTGAGAGACGTGAGTACATCTTACACTCAGTTAACCCAGACGGACTGAACTGAAGCTTTGTGTCTGCATGTCTGCATAATTACCTGATCTGTACTGGTTCGCCTTCCTCTGATAAAACAACTGCTCCAGCTGAGGGTTGGCACCTGGTCGCTGGGCAACATACCCCGGACCACGGTTACTCGTCACAGCAACGGGCTTGCCTACAGTAAGACAGCAACTGAGTCAGTACTGCATCTTACTTACAGTGGGTGTGGAAAGTATTCAACCCCCAGACTGTGACCACAATGTGTGCAGTTACAATCCAGAATAACTACACAACACTGGATTATTATTTTTTTTGTATGTGTGGTTAAAAAACATACATAACATTTCCATGGGCCATAATCACCTTATTTTAAAAGAAAAACACATGAAAGATAGAAAACTGAAAAACTCTGCTTTCAAATGTATTCACCCCCTTTGGCACGCAAGCATTTCATATTTGGTAGGTACCCTGTTTTTCCTCTTCCTGTGCCCAATTATTTAACATGTGCTGCATATGGAAAAAAGCACTTCTTTTCTGGGAAAATCGAGTACTGTAGCATTGTTTTCAGGTTTTGACAGTGTACATACCTGTCTGTGTGGTGCGCCCTATGTGAGACAGAGTATAACAGAGACTCACCTACAAGGTCAGGTCTGTGTCTGATGCCCACTGACACGAAGAAGCAATCCATGTCCACATGAAGGATACAGGACTGACGTACCTGAGGTGCACGAAGGCAGGAAGAACCTTGGGGCAGAGACAAGACAGGAGCGCAGGTGAGAGAAAAGGTGGAGAGGAGGAAAAAGGAGTGGATGAGAAAGGTTGAGTGTGAGAGCGACAGAGGCTTAAGTGAAATATAAGCTCTAATGTATTTCCAAATCTTTCTCCATCTCTCTCTCACCCTGCTCCTCCATCATTAACAAATCTTAATCAATGCACTGCTCATCCCCACACACCCATAAATCAATGAAGACCTTTGCAATAATGGGAAAATCATAGCAGGAACGGCTTATGACAATCCAAATGACTGTAGTGAACGACTGAAAGAGCGTTAAAATAAAATGCAGCCAACTGCCAATTAATCATTCCTCCCCCCCAAATCATCAAGACCCAGAGAACCGTAATACGTGGAAAAATCGATCACGAGAGGGAGAAACAGACAGCGTTAACTCTACCTGAATTGGAATTCACACAGAGCTTCCTGAGCCTGTCTTTTCCGGAGAACACGGCTCCGCCCCCCGCGCGCCGTCGGCTCTGCAGCGAGTTCACGTACTCCGAGAACTCGTTCCTCCATGTGGAGATATGGTGGAGTCTGGAGTGAGAGTAGAACTCTGAGATGATTTTGGCTTCCGCCTCCTGGGCCACGGATTTGCCTGACTGGCCACAGTCGTTCGGGGTGGGTTTAAAGGGCGAAACGCTGTGGAAACTCCCGTTCACAGAAACCCTGCCTGTCTGATCCTGGAGGACCGACTTCTCTGATATATTAAACAGCCCCTGATTGGTGCTCAGCCCGGGTAGAACAGAACTCTGAGCGCTGGGCAAATCAGAATCTTGCCTGTGGTGAGGTGCAGATTGGGGATTGGACAGTTTTGATGGACAGGCGATAGGTGTTCTGGGTCTCTGATCGGCATCTGGTTTCGGACTCACAGGAGGGGGGCGGCTGGGACCTGCTGCGTCTCTGTGCTCCAAGTGAGGAGAATGGGGCTGAGGAGACCTCGGCCTGACCCCAGCGAAGGGACGATTTGAGTGAGGAGCCAAGTCTAGAGGTTTTAAGGCACCGTTAACAAGATGGGCGTGGCCGTTGATGAGTGTGGACTCCTTCAACCCGCCCGTGGCAGGACAGGGGTTATCTCTGGTCTCCTCATGAACCCCATTAACCTTGGGGGTTTCCTCGCCCTGTCTGGGGCAACCTCTGACCGAGCCATTCCTACAGCACACAGACAAATCAGAAATAACGATTATGATTTCTTTTTTGTTCTCTCCTATAAAACACACACACAGACACACACACAGAGCGATAAACCATACTCACAGTCTGATGTCAGACTCCTGATGGCTATGCTGAATGAGGTTAGATTGTTGCTGCATCGTTAGAGGGCTGTTGAGAGCTGTTTTGGGGTGACTGTAGCTTGGGAGGATTTGGTCGTTGTTGGACTGCGGATGGATATTTCCTTGATGAGGATGACTTGGGTTGGAGCTGGCAGGCTCTTGGGCTTTTCGGACACACATGCTTGGAAAAGCCAGGCTCTTCTGTTTGGGATACAGCTGGTACTGCAGGTAGGAAAGCTGTCGGCCGGCCTTAATGCTAAACAGGAGAGAGAGGGTTTGTTTCTTCGTGAGCACCAGATTACAGGTACTGCTTGCACCAATGACATACAGCGGATTTACATATGTGTAAATATACACTGCACAGTGAATATTGACAGTGCATACGTGTGCACACACATACTAACACATGCATAGTGTGACACACACACACACACACACACACAGAACACACACCTGTCTGTGATCCACTCTGGCCGCACTACTTTCTCCCCTTTGAGTTCCTGGATCTTGTTGTTGGGCAGGTTTGTGGCGATGGTGTGTGTAGTTTTGGAGCGTGAGTAATATACATGGTACTGGCCGCCATGTAGCATCATGAGTCTACGCAGCTCATCGGCACTGGGATCTGCGGCATACACACATACACACCCACATTCACAACCATACATACACATACGCATGCACACCCACACACACCCCCATACATACATATATGCACACACACCCATACACACCCATACATACACATATGCACGCACACCCATACACACACACACACACACACACACCCATACATACACATATGCATGCACACCCATACACACACACACACACACACACACACATATGCATGCACACCCATACAAATCCGTGTACACACACGCGCGCACACACAGACACACACAATGCAGAACCCATTCAATGTTGCAGAGAAAGACCCATTTGAACGGCATATCTGTGTGTTGTGAAAGGTGAAGCATAGGTCTACCACAAGGACCAACTCAATCAACTCACATCCATGTTCCAGTCTCTGGGTAATATTCAAAGTGTGTGTGTGTGTCTGCTCTGACCTGTGTATCCATTGACGTAGATAGCTACTCCATTAAAGATGCTAGAGGAAGCTCCTTCTTTCTGTTTTTCTCTGGGAGCGTCCATGTGAAACTGCTGCTCCAATTTACACACCTTCGCAGCCATGTAGCCCCCCTGTGCACAGAGACGCGCAAACACCATGTTACACTCCAAACACATTCAATAAAATACAGCAACACACACACACACACACACACACGCCCACCCACTCACACTCACATGCACAAAACATCCGTTTTCATTGAAACCGCAAATACAAAGGAAAAAAAAAAAAAAACAAGACAGAGCAAATCCCACAATAACTGTCAGCTCTCAGGTTTCCACATGCACTGACAAAGACATAACTGAGGTCTAAATGCACTCAACAGGTAAATCCAGCATACATCCATATGAAATATAAACAAAGAGAGAGAGCTACAGTCAGAGTCTGTCTGGCAAACGTTACATTAGGCTGCAGACACTGAGACCGAAGGTGTGAGTCTTCACTGGCAGAGCGACTCTCTCTCTGTCTCCATGGCAACGGACAAAACGCTGAGAATCAGCAGTTGTTTCTTGAGCGGTAAACAGGCATTTTAAAAAATAAATAAATAAATAAACGACCTGCCGCTCCTTTCCGTCTCCAAGCCTCTAAAAATTTAAAAAAAAAAAAAAAAAAAAAGGGAAATTCCCCCTGAAATGAATGAATACAGTTCGAAATTTTCATCCGCAAAAAACCCTAAAGGCAAACTTAGTGAAGCGGCAAATTAAGCCTGAGCCAAAAACCCTTTGATAAAGTGTGTCACGCACACACACAAGGCTTAAGAATCACTCCTTTCATCTGAAATATAAGTCATTCCATATTGCATCAGTTTGTAGAAAACAAATTAATTGGAGTATTCACATGTCAGACGCATACACATATCTGCTCCGAGATGAAATACTGCCTCTGCTTTCATATAAATGTGCATGAAATTGTTCATAAACAGTACATGTCCCATGAGACCAAACTATTCATGTGACAGGAAATGTTCCATAGATTCTGAGGACTTGCTGTCAGCCAATCAGAACCGTGCGCACACTCGACAGTAAAAAGCAAGACGCCACAGAAGTCGGCAGGTGAGGTGCATCAGAATTAGTCATCAGCTCCAGAGAAATGAAAAAGCGTCTAGACGGAAACAGAGGAGACGCGCGTACACACACAGACACACACACACACACACACACAGACACACACACACACACACACACACACACACACAGACACAAACACACACACACAAACAAACACAAACACACAAACACAAAGATATGATGGAAATATTCAACACAATCTAACTGGGGCAGTCTCCACTCACAAGAGTACGGGGGAGAGAAACATCACCACGTGAGCTATTCCACATACGCAAATGAACACATTTCATAACAGGAGCTAAATATTATATAATCATCATCATCATCATCATTCCTTAATGAAAAATAGAACAGTGCATTAAGGGAGTAGAAAGAAAACAGCAGATAATCTGAAGAGAAAAAGAAACAGGTTTAAAAGAAACTATTCACATGAGAACAGAAAGGAGAATTATAATTCGTACATACAAAAAACAAAGCTCTAGAAGTGATACATGAGTGTCCAAACATAAAGAAAGAGGAGTTCATGACCGCCAGACACTTCAATAAACCGAGCCGCTTTTAAAAACTGTTCACAGAATCTTGTTTACAGCAAAAAGGCTGCTTCTCCAATCAGTCACTCCTCTTGTGTTTTACCCTTGGGATAGCGAGAGAGACAGCGAGGGATTATCTTCAATCCCAGTTTGAAACCCGGCCTGTAAGACACTCAGATATGACAGACATGTGCTTGAACTTTGAATGCCTTAAAGAACAACAAAAGATTTTAAAACCAGTCCGAAAAGAAAGTGCTGGCACACATGATGCATGCTCTCTCTGTCTCTCTCTCTCTCTGTCTTTCTTTCACTCTCTCCCTCTCTCTCTCGCTCTCATCACATTGGTAAAAGCAGCAGCTCTTTTTTGTTAATGCAGTGAAAACGGTGTGTCAGCAGCCCAGGCAACAAAAAGAAACCAAAGTACGAGTCACTTGGTGACGTGAGATAAAGTTCCGCTAAAACAGTGTTTCACAGTGTTCCTAAGACGCCATTCTCCGTCTGATCCTCAGGATTTGTGATTTGGAGCCTGGTCAAGAGAAACACCAAGGTTTACCACAACAGGCATGATATACCGCCAGAGTCGCTCATTCCCTTACTAGGTTTCTCTCTCTGTAGAGGTAGGCAGCCAAAGCCAAAGCACATTTTCCATACGCCACTGCAATACCACGTTTTTACCGTTCACTGTGACAGGACCTATTCACTGTTACCGGACTTATTCACTGTTACCATACAGACCGCATCATACTAAAGCATCACTTTCTCAACAGGCGGTCTAAGGAGACGGAACATTTCCATTCTTCTTTCTTTCTTTAAGACAGCATGTGTAAATCCAACACGGATACGAGGACAGTTATGTCCTAAAGAGCTCAGTAAAGACCATTAATGAACACGCTCCACTATCCACTGGCTGCTGCTTTACATAAAGTCTAGGTTTGGCTAATATGGCTAATGTGGCGTCGTCTGAGGAAAGTCAAAGTACTGTGCTGACAGTGATGCTCTTCATGTCCTTCAGTGAGTTTTACCCCTCTGTACCCTGGGGCCGTGAAACGTCTAGGCAAAACTAGGGCCGTGCAGATAATCGAATTTCATTTTCAGTTACGCTTGTGGCTTCCAGCGATTGTGAAAACAAGATCATTAAGATAAAACAATTATTGCACCGCATCTTTTTATTTAAATGTGTATATATTTATGTGCATCATTTTTTTTTTTTACATTTTCATATATTTTTTAGTTGTTTTTCAGTTGAATTATATTTAAAGTTCCAGAAAATCCACTGTTAAAAAGACACGTTTTTTTTAAAAGTTCAATAAATGCATGATGCTTTCAAAGCCAATGAGTAATCATGTTAAATAATCGCGATCTCAGTATTGACCAAAATAATCGTGATTATGATTTTTGCCATAATCGAGCAGCCCGTGGCAAAACCCAGCAGACGCTTTCAATGGGAGAGGAGGCAGGTACTCACCCTTCCTCCCCAACCATCATCTTCACTGGCTTTCTTTCTCCATCCATCTCGACTCATACTGAGGAGCCTGAAGGAGAGAAAAGAGAGAGAGAGAGAGAGAGAGAGAGAGAGAGAGAGAGAGGGAAAAAAAGAGAGAGAACTGAATTAGTAACTAAGTGAGGAGACACGAACTTAAAGCTGTAGTAGGTGTTTCAGTCAGTGGAGCGGCCGCACGTGGAACGTTCTGGAATCTTTATGTCAAGCGCCTGCGCAGTCAGAGGAAACGCACCCTCAACGCAGTCCTCCTGCAGGAAACTTCTGATGCCTCGAGTTAAGCAATAACCAAACAAAGTCCAGAAAACAGCTTTAAATCAGCTTTGAGCAGATGAAGTAAATAGATTTACAATGGCAACCACACGGGCTCGTTTCCAGGTTTTAAGAGACCAATATCTTACCCAGTGTTTCTGTGTGAAAGAGACATGTTTAATGAACGGCAGATCATTATTCGTCAAAAAAAAAAAAAAAAGACATTAAAAATGATTGCATTTCTCTTTCACTTTCACCCCTGCCCATGCTGAATACTTCTACATTAAGATATGCTTATCAAAAACATGCTTCTACAAACAAACCAAACAAACAAACAAAAAAAACATTTCCAAAAACTGAGCAGCTCAGTGTTTCAAAAGCACCCCGCGCGTTAGGGTTAACCTGAGTACAAAAGATTTCATGATGTGCAGTTCAGAAACCCCAGGCAAGACTGAATCTCATGAGGCTGAACGCCAGAGTCTTAAAAAATAAATTAAAAAGGAAAAAAAAAAAAAAAAAGAACGGTGAGAGTCGGTTTCCATCAAAACAGAGTCACTGTAGTTCACATTCCTTTACTGTAGTCATGTTACATCTATCCTGCATCCGAGAAGAAACACAACTAGTTCAGTCTTCACCGCTGAAAGGACGTTGTTATGCGGCTGTGTTAAGACTGTTAAACAAACAGGCCGCTCGATCTGAACCTGTAATTGTTCACTTTTGCTGCGTTCTGTCCTTTTAAAATGATTTAAAACTGTAAGCTTTCCCGACCACACTCTGTCTTTTTCTGCTGCCTGCCCTCCCTCTGAGACTCTGCCTCAGCCATGTGGATCAACAGCACTCCTCACAACAGAGGAGGGGAGACAAGCTTTCTCTCTGCTGCTGGTTAGAGGCAAGCTACACAAGGCTATGGGTTGTCTTTTTTTTAAGGAGAATTCTTTTACATAGACCAAAAAAAAAAAAAAAAAAAACCCACCCCAAAACCTTGTGTCAAACAAAGCCTTTTTTTTTTAACATAGTCTACAGGTATACAAAGGTATGTAAACTCTCCCAAGTCCTCTAAGACACTCTTTCACTCCCACCGGGTGTGACGTCATTAACTGTCAGACATACACAGAGTGTGTCAACGGGAGAGTAGAGACTGAATGGAACACGAAGACACAAGGTGCAGTTCTACGTCAACGTCATCTCTGTAGTTTCTGCATCACAATTACACGTAGAGGAGTCTTGTCCTGACTGGGTTGCCCTGTGTAGAAGCCCGCTTTCCAACAGGTGATGGCTAGCCTCTTGGGTCGGTACATCGTCAGAACAGAACTAACTCTCCAGACAAAGCTGTGCCACGGACCAAACCCTTATTGTGTCTTTTAAGAGATTTTTTTTATCCTTTTTCTTGCTTGTTGCTAGTACAGTCTAAAGGATTGTTCTCACTCATTTATTAAAAAAAAGAAAAGAAACAGGGAGGCTGAAACTGTTCTCCTCTGATTTGATTAAGAGGATTCATCGTGGTGTTCTGACATTTGAAATTTTACAGCAGAGAGCAGTGTGCGATGCATGATTGTCCAAATGGTGAAATTAACATTCATTTAGATCAGTGATTCTCAGCCCCAGTCCTGGGGGGGGGGGGGGGGGGGGTACTGTCCTGTACATCTTTGTTTTAACTCTTCATTACCACAGTTAATTAAGTTAATCAAAGGCTTGACGATTAACTGATCAGTGGAATCAGGTGTGTCAGTCCTGAGTTAAAACAAAAACGTGCAGGAACACCCCACCCCAGAGTTGAGAATCACTGACATAGATCTATGAATGGGTCTTAGATCACTGTGATAAAGGACTAGCTTTACCCAAGTGGATAGGCCAGAGCAGTCTCTGTCAATACCTGGACACGTTCCAAACTATCTGCTCTACTGTGCAAATTATAATCGGTTCCCTAGTGGAACGCGAATGCCTCACATGCGGGAAAGTGCAGATGTCAGAATGCAACTAGCCGCACGTGGGCAGGTCTCTAATTAGACAACGTGAAGTGGAAAAGGTCACACTGATGCCAGTCTTACTGTCAAACAAAAACGCTGAAATACATGGACATCTGATGCTGCAATACAAGTAAAAGAAACCGCAGAGTTGGATGTATGGGTGTGTTTTTTTTTTTTTTTTTGCTTTATCAGATAGATTATTGTTTGTTTCCTCCGCATAACTGATAATTTACACCTCTGGAGGCAAAAAAGAAAACAGGTTTATTAAAGTGTCGGTCCATATCGGATACACTAGCTGTTGACCTGTACGACTCGTGTCCTATAGGCTGTGTAGCTTTAAATACGGCTTGCTTGCTCATCGCTTGAATATCTTTTTTACGATCATGCAACTCGGACAGTTCAACAAACTTCAAACGAACAAGCGAAAAACATCCTGGAAATAACTTCCATCACACAAAATGCTTACGAATATCCGTCTCTAGCGAATATGGAGCTTCAACCTTTGTGATAATTTGATTAACCCTCACGTTATTTACATACAGGAGGTGTGGATTCGCCAGGGTCGAACGACGCCCCTTAAAGTTACACTGATTTATCATGGCACGAGCAATTTGTCACTAAAACAATTTAAGATGTCTGGGCATGCACGTGCAGCTTTCCCTCGGACCAAATTATTAAACTGATATCGCGAACTACTGGGCATACCGCTGAGTTGACAAGCCTGAACATGCTACACAATGGTAACATTACTCGATTCTCTATCACTCACAGGACACCAAGTAAACTCACTTCCATTGTTTTGGACGGAGTACATGTTTACTGGCACATTTCGATCTGGTACACGACTAAGTGCAACTTCTGAACCACAAAGTCGCGTCAAGCTACTGCTTAGCACGCATTAAGATAAGCTGACAGGCATACAAGTTCAGTTAGCTACAACTGGCTAATACACCAGACAAGTGGCATAACGTGCAAAACAACTGATCTTAGCATTGAGTAGTTATTAATCGCACAAAATGTGTGACAATCAGATATGTATAAATTATGTTTAATAATGGTCAGTAATGAATAGGCACGTATGTAAATTTGCAATTTCGGCATAAAATACGTCCCCACTTCTCTGCAACGACTGAAAATGGAAATCGCTGCTCACCTATTCTGCCTTCCTTTACTTGTTTTTTGTTCAAACCAAAATGCTAGTGTTGTTTTCGCGAGCCAGTTGCGTCTTCTAATTTATCTTCTCTTTATCGTACGTTACACGTATCTCACAAAGGCACAATGTAACCGTCAGTCATACTGTAATCTTCCGAATGGAACATGCTCTCGTGGTTATCGAAGGACCTCGTTCGCCCCTCTCTTTCCCCAGTCCATTACTAACCGCCTGTTCTCTCTCTCCCTCTCTCCGGCTCCTCCTCTCGTTGTTTTCCGGCTAAGACCCTCCTCCCTGCCGGGTCACCTAGTGACAGCCATAGACCGTAAACTGGGTGACAGTCTGCACAAGCGTCGACTGCTTCAACATTGCCGCCTTGTGGTCACTTAGGGGCACTGCAATTGACGCAGCGCATGAAGCGCGATCTCTCTTTGCACGTCGCCTCTATTTGCACATCATTACTGCAAAGGATCTGCCGGCGAGTAACTCATGGGAGTTGCTTAATTGGGATTGTATTGGTCCACAAGTACAAAGAGTGTTTTGGCAGTATGTATCGGCTATGCTACATATGGTTTCAGACAAGCAGCGTGAACCCGTTATAAAACTGTATGCATTTGCATTATGCAGATAGGGAGTCTGGATCCAACTGGCATCATCCATTCATGACACACTGCACCAAAATGGAAAAGAAGAAAGAAAAAAAACAAAAACATCCTTTGTCTCAGACATCGTGTCCTCAGAAAACCTGGCATGCGGCGAGTCGCTGTGACGCATGCCCGGTTCACGGTGAGGTATTTTTAGAATAGCTGGAAATGTGGTTACTTTAAGATTAACACTGATGTGTTTCAGATTTATTTGTACACAGATGAATACCCTAATGCAATATCCATCAATTAACTTTACTTGTTACATGAAATCACTGTGTCACCATAGCGCATTACAGGATGTAATTTTATATAGACTTTTGAATGTTCAGAGTATAATACAAAACAAGAGGATATGCTGATGGAACTGTCTTCAGCAAGAGCTCTAATCCCTATCTCCGCGACACTGGTCATTCATGAAAAACACTCTTAACCCCACTCGTGAAAACATAGATATAAAATAGTCCAACCAATTTTCCTGTTCCATGAGCTCATTGGTCGATTCAATAAATTCAATTGGCTGGATTAGTGTACCTGATGGGAATTCCATGACAGGGAAAATTATGTGGACCAGAGGCGGAAGTTCTTCTAATCTTGTAATAAGTGAGAGCAGTGGCGTAAACCAGAAGTGACACGTATGTACCTCCAAGGTTTCAAAATAAAAGGCATTGCGGGGACAAGCTTTGAATTGCCCTGAGAATCAGAAAACCAAAACAATAATAGTATTTTTGAGATGTAATATCACACAAAAAAGAAATAACAAAACCAGAACTCGGAAATCATACTTCTTTTTAACAGGAGGTAGCACTGGAGATGCTGTCTTTCTGTGGTTCAGTGTTAGAAAGTTTTGTTGCCTTAGTGTAATAACATTACCTTTAATAACCAGACACGCATTACTATTAAAGCTGGGGGGTTCACGTACGCCACCAGATTTGTGATATCTGGATTTTTTAATATTCTTATTACTATTATTTTATAATATGTAGTTGTGATCATTCTATAATCTATACTCTTCAAATTATGTAATAGATTAGGGGTGTCAATCTCGACTTGCTCAAGGGATAAATTGTAATTTTATGTGTCACCCGCAGGCCAAAAAACAACAACAACAAAAAAAAAAAACAAAGAAAAAACCCTCCCTCAACCAAACAGGCTAAATAGTGTTAAATTAACAACGAAAAACCATACCCCATTATATTGCAATGACTGTAGTTTACTTTAGACTTGGATGAATGGTGCAAAGATGTTGAGTTGTGTAGTCTTCTATGTCTGTTGTTTTTTTGTTTTTTTTTTACAGTTGGGGGGGGGGTGTTTTTCTTCTCTTTTTTGGTTTGGTAGGCCTGTGTAGTGGAGGGGGGGGAGCCCTACTAATTTGTCCTATGGCTAATGTACTTTATTCACACACCTCTCCACCTGATGAAAAATGTCCTTCCATGTGGTTGTGCCGTACATGGGTGCAATGTCCAACTGCTGCTCAGTGGCCAATAGGCCTGGGTTTACTCCCCAGATGAAAATCACCAGCTAGGCTGTGTCATAGATGTCTGTGCCCTCGTCTGCAGCAATGAATCCACTTGCTGTTTCAGATAGCTGCATTTCTATGCTACTAGCTAGCTCATAGGCTCTTTCTGCCACATTATTTCTACACAGACTGATGTTTGCAAATTCTTGCTTCTTCCTCAGACAGGCTACCCGCAGACTTTCATCATGCAGTGTTTCAACTAACAAAGAGATAAAGACAATAAAAAAAAAAAGCCCAAAGGAGAACAGGACAACTTTAACAGGACAACATCTGGACCTAAGGTGGAGAGAGGGGCTTCTGATTTCTTGGTTGAACAAACACAGTGACGGTGACAAGACAACGCTCAACGAGTTTCAGATTCGCAGTGCATGCTGGGAAAAGGTGCATGCGCTCTCCACAGCATCGCTAAAATACGAAACTCTGCTTTACGTTCAGTCACAGCAGCTTTGTCTGACTGTTTAAATGACACTTAAGAAATTCCTCAGTTGACTACACCATTTCAGTTTGTTCCTTCATCTCAGTCTGACTGTGAGCTCTTCCTATTTTGACCAGTTCATGGTGGCAGGAAACAGTTTAAAACTACAGTTGAGAAGACGGTAAAGCACTGGATTGGGACCTGCTTTCCAAAGACTGGCAGATCCTGAGGAGAGAAGATGGCATGAGTCTAAAGAGGGTGTTGTGACAGTGTTTCTGTTTTAAATATCTCTTTGTTTTAACCAGCGTTGGCAAAAGTAAAAGTAGAAGTAATTTTGCTAAAAAAAAAAAAAAAAAAAAAAAAATCTAGGTACATTTAAAATGACCCTCCTGAAAAATACTCAAGTAAGAGTAAAATAGTCACTCACTTACACTTTACAAAAACAGCTGTCAGTTTAACTCAGAGTGCTTTTTCTATAGCAAGAGTACTTCTGCTTTTACATTTGCCATCTCTAGTTTTAACTGCTATGTCCTGGCCCACGATGTTGTATTATCTGTTCTTACAGGTGCAAAACGACAGTATTTCAATCATCACACAAACCTCATCTTGACATCCAACACAGCTGACAGCCTGTTTGTGATGTAGAAATACAGGATATGTAGCATCCAGAACTCCAACTAAACTAAAAAGTGCAATTATTTTAAAGCAAGTCAGAGGAAATGCTTATCTGATGCATTTGTCAAAACTGTTCAGAGTTTGTATTTTGTTCGTTTGTTTTTTTTTTTGTGAAAAAAAAATACATGACTCTACAGATCCTATTATACTGTAGAGCAGAAAGGTCTCTGTCATATTTACTATATAAAGTTTCTTTTACAGTGTCATTCTTTGTGTTTTCCCTCCGTTGTTGAATTCACATTCAAAAACAAATCTGTGCCACATAAAATATAGGTTCCTATTTCATATTAATATATGATAAACATAGGGCAGAAAGCATTTACATACATGGCATTAATCACAAAAGCTAAAAGTCTAAAAGTCTGCATTGTATACGACTTGTAAGGATGGTAGTGGTGGAGAAGGGACAGACACTGATATACACATGACATGCTGGAGGGCTCCGCCCACTTGGGTGTTGTGTCTCTTTAAGAAGGGATTTGGTGAGCTCTCATGAGAGGGAGGAGCTTGAGGACCCTTCAGAGGGTTTACCGTGAACTTGTTTGGTATCATGTTTGTCAACATGGGTTTCGGTATTGTCTCCCTATTCCTTGTCATTATTCCCCTCTTGACGGTCAGGTTTGCTTTATTGGAGTCTTTTGCTCACTAGACGGATTACTACCACAACTGAACCGCAAAGACATAGTTTGGGCTCACTGAGGATGCAGGGACATCGCAGTGCCCTGGAACAGCCTTCTGGAGATGCACCTGCATTCCCCCAGGTTTGGCTGTGCAGTCCTCCAAGCATCTCCTTAGTTAAATACTCACACTCACATAGGCAGGCATACTTACATGTTACACACAAGACGTAGAGTGGCATTAGGTTAGGGGGCCAGTCTTAACTGGATAAGGTAGGTTATTTCCTTAGACTGCATGCCTTGGTTCGGTCATACGAGAGGTAGTTGAGTGTCTGGCATTTCTTCCCCTGACATACTCAATCCCAGTAGTCATGGTGATCAATACCTAAACATGTATGTCCACCTGTTGTGGTATGATATTACATTATCTCCCTCCAGGATCTGCCAGGCTCTGTAAATAAAATGCTTCTCCCATGTTTGGCCTTCTTCTCATCCTTAGGCTGAAATGATTGTCCCTTTCCTCTACAGTGGTGTTGTTTGACTGAAAATGCACATTCAGACTGAGCTACATTATCAGACATACAACACAAAAACAAAGTTTCTGTGGTTTTAAGGAATGAGTCACTGAATAGGAGAATTAGATATAACCATATACATTTACATTTACCCATGGATTAAGACAAAGTTGTACCTTACTGATTCTGTGTATGTGACACACATTTGCATCAAGATATTTCTATTGTACTATAACAACTAATGTTGGTGTTTTCTGCAGCTGTATTGTGCCATCGTCAGCATTTAAGTGTTTTAATTTTTTTTAAAAATCCTTGATTTCGTACTCTTTCATTTACCTTTAATAAAGTGCCTGTTTTGGATTAGCTTATCACAAAGCTCAGGTAAGTTATTGGAAAGTTATCACTTATTGCTAAATCAAGCTGCAGAGCAGAAGGTCTATTCAGATGAGACGAGAAGGCTGAGATAAAAGTTTTCACAACTGACTTGGATTAATGAGGAAAAATAAAGACAATGAAAGTACAAAAAGAAAGATCTCTTTGCAAGGAGACTAAATGAAGTTAAATGAACATACAAGAATGCCTCATTCATGCAGGAAGGTTACTCCACATCTGAGCAACAAACAGTGACTTAGAAGGAACTTGAACAGGGACAGCAACAACAAACAGGTGCAAGGAATGACCTATTGCTTGTCACAAAGACATCTGCCTGTCAATCTCCCTCTTAGACTGTTAGTACTACAATGTTTTAGATGCAGAGAGGGAAATGTATGCACCAAGCCAGTTGTGTAAAAATAGGATATAAAGAGAGTGTTTAAATGTGCTTTTGACATTTTGTCTCACACTGGCATATAGAAGCGTTCCAATGTGATTTCGGTCACAGTAACACAGTGCTGTACCTAGGGCTTTTATGAACTGAATGATTGCATCTGCTCCACTGTATCTACTTGAGCCCTCCTGACCACACTAAGGAATGACATATCTGATCTCCCTATTGGTCTGTTACACCTGCTGAGGACTGATATAAGCATGTACAAATGACATGTTGCTTAACTTTCACTTTTTAATTATTCATTCATTTTTTAAAATTTCCCTTTCAGCCAAATCAGTCTTGTGAAATGTCCAGTATCCAAGCACCTGTGCCCTTATTGTTCCAAACTGCCCCATATCTGGTAGGGCCGCACACTCGAGATACTTTGGACAATGCCTACAAGATAAATAGAATTTATTGATTAACTTGACAGATTATTGTTCATTTCTATTTTGTTTTATTGTGGATCTATAGATTCTGAGGAAATAATAACACTCATAAAATGTGGGAACTGTGTATGGAAATAGTATCCTGACAAATATGCACAGTCATGACATTTAATCTCTTCTTTTTCAGACCCAAGATTGTGACATACAAAGATTTCTGGCTTACTCCATTAAGATTTAGTTAATGATGCTTAATAAAACATTTGAGTGCATTCTCTCTCTGTGTGTGTTTATATGTGTGTGTGATCAGCAGTTTCCTGATATATTTTCTTGCCCTTGTTACTGTTGGAAGGGAACACTCCCTGGGGGGTATTCCAGAAAGCAGGTTTAGAGAAAATGCTGAGTTAGTTAACTCAGAACAAGTAATAAACCTCATAACTGAAGAGCCCAATGGTTTTGTTTTCCTAGAGGAATGAAGCCATGGGGCTCTTCTATTAGGAGGTTTACGACTCGTTCTGAGTACCCCCAGTCATGTCTGAACAACACACTCCAAACGTATCAGGGGTGGAAGTAACAAAACTTAACTGAAGGTGATGAAAATGCATGTGAATTGAAAAAATGTACATGACCTGAAAAAACAGAGGGATCAACAGCAAGTAATTTTTGTTACTTCCGCCCAAAATATCAATCACAAACTATGCCCACTGACGTGGTCAGCATCAGTTGATTGAGTTTTCAGCTCTCAACTTGAAGAGAGCAGCACGGTGGCACAGTGGGTAGCGCTGTCGTCTCACAGCAAGACGGTCTCGGGCGGCCAGAGTCCTTTCTGTGTGGAGTTTGCATGTTCTCCGGTTTCCTCCCACAGTCCAAAGACATGCAGGTTAGGTGAATTGGACACACTAAATTGCCCCTAGGTATGAATGTGTGTTTGTCTGTGTGTCTGCCCTGCGATTGACTGGCAACCTGTCCAGGGTGTTTCCCTGTCTTTTGCCCTATGAGCCTCTAATTGGCATAAGCGGCTTAGATAATGAGAGTTGAACTTGAGGGGAGCTGAGGATGTTGTGCCACTGCTCAGAAGCTGAAATTAAGGTGGCGAGTTCAGTGGGCATGGTTTGTGACTGACATTTTGGGTGGAAGTAACAAAAATTACTTGCTTTAAATGATAAATGTCAGCTGAGTTTTTCAAATCAGTTGACAATTTATCACTTTGTTTTTCAGCTCATGTACATTTTTGCCCCTCTATTTTTCCATTCACCATTCACATGCGTTTTCATCACCTCCATTTTTCATCCAGTTAAATTTTGCTACTCCCACCCTTTTGTCACTCCCCCCTTTACCTAAATGATAAATGGCAATTTTGTGTTGTGACTGATGAACGAAAAGGATGAAACATGGCTCTGTTTTCATCATATCACGACTGTTATAATCAAATCAGCTTTAAATGAAGTAAAGCACTTAATAACTTATCACTCTGTTTTTCATTTCACATCCATCTTTACCCCTCTCTTTTTCAATTCACCCTCAATTTTTCATTTTCAATTTTCCTCATCCCCATTTTTATCAATTAGCTTTTGTCACTTCCATCCCTAATACAAACGCCAAACCAGCCCGAGTCCTCTGTACTTACTCTCCTATTTACAATCGTTACCCTTCAAGTATCCTCTTGTTCTTTAACTATTATTACCACCATGACCCTGTCACAGTATAGAAATCTGGATTTGAAACCTAATGGCTTAGCAGGTTCCTCAAGCCACTTCTCTTTTAAGTTTGTACGAAAGAGATGTGTTGTTTGCGGTAACAATACAACAGCCAGTATCGTGGGGAACAAAGAATCACATGTGCTATTGAGTAATGATACAACTGATGTTAGTTGGAACTGTGTTGCTCACACAATCAAATGTGCTGACAGTTCAAACTTGTCTTGCTGGGCTGTTTTCTTACATGAAGGGACTGCGACACTCCCGGCTCTCGGCTCTTTTGACAGAATCACTTACCGCCAAAAACTGCCAGCCTCTTTCCAAAAGGTAGCGTAAAACATTAATTGTATTTCTTGTTAAATTCACATTTATGTCGATTTCAATGATTTCTCCATTTACCATCTCTTTTAAGAGGAAATTACCCAGTAGTCTGAAGGGCTGTATGTTAATTGAGGAGCAAAAAATCGTGTTCTCTGTAAAGCGCGTCCTCATTTGATTATAGGTCTGTGGCATAACTACTGACTGTTTTTATCGCTCTTTAGAAGAAGTGTTCAAATCTCTTAAAGAACAGCTATATTAGACTTACTCCTCAGCAGCGATACATTGCGAGACTGCATAATAAACATGAAAATACAGACTTGCTTCAATTTCGGGAAACTGAAGATGTTAAGTGTGCATCATTGTCAGCGAAAGTGAGATTTCGTTTGTAATTTTTATCAGTTGACTCTTTCACAGCACAGAGCAGTATAGTTCGTTACTCAGAGCACAGATCGCATTTTGTAATTTCATTATAAAATTTCCTGAAAGAGAGTGACTTTACTGTTCAAGTTTGTTTGTTCACCTCAGTCTGACGGTGCTCATATTCCGTTTTGACCAGTTCATGATGGAGGGCAACAATTTCAGACCAAAGATGAGAAGACGGCAAAGCATTGGGTTAAAAATTAATTTCCAGAGCCTGGCAGATCCTGAAGAGAGACGATTTGATATAAGTAAAGACAGTCATTCAGGTAAACAGGGGTTGATAGTGTTACTATTTTAATTCTCTGTTTTAACCGTTTTGTCCTGACCCCTGACTTTGCACTGTCTGTTCTTACAGATGCAAAACTACAGTATCTCAGTGATTATACTGACCTCATCTTAACCTCCAACACAGCTGACAGTCTGTGATGATACCACAGGAACTCATCTTCAGTCAGTCTGTTTGTGATGTAGAAATACAGGATATGCAGCGTCCAAGAGCTCCATACCGACCTACCCCAGAACAGGAGGGTTGTAAATACTTCTCGAATAAGACCACAAATGTTATTATAGGCACGATAAGACTGGATAACTGCCTCTGACTAAAACCAGCATTGCCAGCACCATGCCAGGAAGACTGTAAACATATGTCAGCATATAATTTTATGTATCCTTAGATACCATTGAGTAATATTACACATTGAACTTTTATGTGGTTTCTTTAGTGACCAATTAATCAATTAATGCAATAAGATAATCCAGCTATTTTCCCCTGGGAATTGTGTGTGTGTGTGTGTGTGTGTGTGTGTGTGAGTGAAAAGGCATTGAGAGTGCCAGGGTTGTCTGGTCATCTACACTTTTGGACATTATGTACATGTGCAGGTCAGTTCAGGTAAATTCCGAAAACTGTTATGGGGCACTTTTTATCATCTACATTGTTTTTTTTTAATCTCCCTTAATGAGGGCCAAGAGAAATTCATGATCTTTGGGACCTTTTCTCTAGGACCAAGAGTTCCATACCATGTTCTCATTCTATACATTTCAAACCCTGGGAAGTTACACCTGATTGTGCAGCTATGGCAGAAATTCAACTTTTAAATGTTTTTTGGTCATTACCTGTCCAATTTCCTCTACTCAATTTCTGTAACCTACTGTCAGACCTTTGTGTTAATAATAAATATAAAAATAATACAAAGGTGCAGAGATGGATTTTTGTTTGGAGTGTTCTTTTCTTGAAGCTTAATGATGGTCACAGATGAAGAGGGAGAGGACAGAAGATGTTCATAAGCACCACAAGCGCCTGTGACCTGCCATGGATAACAAGAACCTCAGACCCACTCCTGAGACCTCCATAATGAAGAGTGAGTGTCCTCTGCTTAACTCTCCTGTTCATGTAATGTGTGAATTACTGTTTGGTTCTGTGAATGGGTGGGTGTGTAGATATGTGGAAATGCACACACAAAAAGATATGGATATGATGTAAGGATGCATGTGTGAACATGTGTGTGTGAGGATATGTGGATCATGTGGATATACAGGTGTGTGTGTGTGTGTGTCTCTACAACTCTAACTCTGCAGAAAATATTTTACTTGGTTCTACATCTCCCCCTCTTAATCAATAAGAGATCTAATGATTACTACTACTGTTACACTCCTGTCCGATATTTGTTGAGATGGTGTTTGCAGGTATAGTGCCCCCTTGAGCTTCAAGACTGAATTACAGATTAATTGTGTCAGTACAGGTCATCGGGACTTTTCTTGGTCATCCCATCTGTAAATTAATTCCGTCCTAATGTTGTGTAGTGTGCTTGTATACAGCTATACAACCCTAACGCTAACCCTAACTCTATTCAGATGAGAGGAGAAGGCTAAAATAAAAGCTTTCACAATTTACTTGGGTTAATGAAGAAAAATAAACACAGTGAGAGCACAAAACAATGATCTCTTTGCAATGAGCTAAAAAATAAAAAATAGATAAATCACAGACGTTTTTACACCTTAAATAAAGTATAAAAATGCCACATTCGCACAGGAAAGTTGCTCCACATCTGAACAGCAAAGACTGACTTAGAAGGGACTTCGACTGGAACAGCAACAAACAGGTGTAAGCAATGACTTAAGAAATAAGTAACAAAAAGATGAACCTAGATGCATTAGTCTGGTGTTTTCTGGGGCTGCAGTGGGTAGTGCCGTCGCTTCACAGTAAGAAGGTCCCGAGTTCAATCCCCAGCCGGGCGACCAGCCTCGTGTGTGTGTGTAGGTTCCTTTCGGGAGCTCTGGTTTCCTCCCAGAGGCATACAGGTCAGGCAAATTGGAGACACTAAATTGTCCCCCTGCGTGTGAGTATGTTTGTTTGTGTGGTGGACCGTTCCCCATAGTAGGATAGACGGTTTTGAAAATGAATGAATGGTGTTCTCTGTCTCCCTCTTGTGGTAACTTTGAGGCATTATATAACGTTCAGTTCTGTGAACAGCTTTAGTGGCAAGCTTCCTTCTTCTGCACTCAATGTACATCCTTGTCTAAAAAACGATATCTAAGTATAATACAAGATCCTGATATAGCGTTCATCCACTGTAGATGTCGCTAGCTATTTGTCTGAATTTGGCTGTCTGTCTGGAACACTCAGTGGCATTTACCCCTTTGTTTCATAAACAGCCAGGGTATCTTTATCTGTGTCCTTTAGCTTCCTGACATCCTTAGAAGTGAACTCACACACCAGATTCAGCTTTTTGCAGAGGTCTGCAGCTTGTCCTAAAGAATCTGTGTCCACTTTGCTCCTTTCCTGTTCCATGTAATCGTGTCCCTCATTTTCCACACTATCCTGAAAATGATCCACCCCAAACATGCTATGATTTTGCATCAAATGTGACAAAATTACATTTGGGCCTACAAGTTCTACTGTAGTTTTATTGGAGCAAATGCTTACAGATATTATTTTATACATGTGTGTGTGTGTGTGTGTGTGTGTTTTAAACACGATTCAGTGTGAACATTCCAGAGCAATAGTTTCTTTTTACTTTTCATGTCTCCTTCTTCCAGTCCTGACTCTGTCATGATAAAAGCAAGACTCTCTTAGATATGTTTTTAAAATGTGACGTCAGCATAACTAGCACATGGTCATATGTTTCCCCTTAATTCTTTATAAAAACTGCATATTATGGTCTGTCTGAGTCTGAGGTGAAAGAAGCAGACAAACGAACAAATGAAACTGAGGGGGGTTTTTTTGGCAAAATTGTCTGTTTCCAAGGAGACTGTTCTTTATTGCTATTTGTTATTAATGTCTTATTTTTTCTAATTCTGCAGGTTGCTACAGAAACCACACTGATATTATGAAGAGAAATATCAACAAATTTTAAAATAGCAATTATACCCACACAAGGAAAGCACAAAAACATTTACTGAATACTAAAAATATTACCTTATATGCAGGTGTAAGAGTGTAGCACTAACATTTATCTGATCTAAAAATTAAGATAACAGATAGTCATGAATGTGTATTATCTTAGAAATAAGCAAATACAAAAGTGTCATTTTTCAAAGTACCCAACATGGGATTAGAAAATTCCAGGCAAATTGATCTCACATTATTAATCTGTAATTTGGTCTTTCAGCTCAAGGGGGCACTGTAACCACAAACCATGTCAACAGACAACAGATTAATTAACATGAATGGGCCATGTGCTAGATACCTTTTCAGTGGAGGAAAATTGACTGAATAAAAACAAGGATCAAAAGCTGAATTTCTGCAGTGAGTTCACAATTATCTTACATCAACTAGGGTCCAGAAAAGAGTGAAAATGAGAGTATGGAACGATACTCTTGATACTGGAAAAAAGACACAGGAATCCAAATGGTGAAGAATTTCTCTTGGCCTTCATAAAGCGATATTTCAAAAGACAACACATGCTAGTACCAAATCACCCTCTGTGACAGATCTGCAAATACTCCATTCAAGCATGATCTCAGTCTACTTGCTCACACTCCAGCAGACATTGCAGTTATTAGACTAAGTACTGGTCTCTTAAAGTCTATCATGTCTTTAAGTGATTAATTTGGTTTCTTTTTAAACAACCACCAAGATTAACCATGTTCCCCAGTCTTCTTCACGCCTTTCGCTGTCACATAAAAAAATATATATATAGTTTGTCTTGATGGTTTAATTGGATACTATAGAATCCACATGCATCTTCAGTGCATGATATTATTTAATGGCATAAGGAGCAGCACATAGAATCATTAACTATTACACATGTTTAGACTTTTCTTGACTTAGTATTTCAGAATAGGAACAGCATTTTTGTGCAGAAAGGTATGTGTACAAAAAAATAATACCATATCAGAAAAAGGCAGCTTATTGTTTTCTCCCTTGTTCTGATACAGCATCACTTACTTCACCACAGCATTACCTTGATGAGGATTTGTCACTCTTTAATTCTGGGATATATTGTTGAGGTGTCGTGACTCATTCTTGGCTACACTAAACAAAACTCCAGGACTACGAGGCAGTACAGAAGAAAACCAAACATAAAACACGGGGGAGTCTCTACAGGAGTCTTCACACAGACATCTCCCTGACTCATCTCACTGACTCTAGAAAGTTCCTCCCAGCCCTCGTTTTGGCTAGGATTAGTACTCATAAGACTCCTGTCAGTGAACCTGACCAAGGCACTAGCAAAAAGACCTGGAGTTGGTCCTCCGGCACCGGTGAATCAACAAAATTAGCATCAGTACTCAATAGCTGAACTGAGGATCTCACTAAGACATCACAATCATCACTTAACTCCACTGAAAGAGATTAATTCATTCATTCATTCACTCATTTTCAGAGCCGCTTATCCTAATTGGGGTCGTGGAGGGGTGCTGGAGCCTATCCCAGCGCTCATTGGGAGAAAGGCGTGGAAACACACTGGACAGGTTGCCAGTCCATCGCAGCACTGAAAAAGATGAAATGATGATGTAATGGTATCAATGGAACAAAGTATGAAAAGTACTAAATGATACTGGCTGATATGTAACATTTCATTAGCTCAAGTAATCAGTCATTCACACACCCAAACCCACTCTGACCCCTTCACAAGCGGCATGTAGGAAAACCCTGTAAAGGTTTCCCTTCATGGAAAACGAGAGAGCATTACTTATGCTATTAGAGAGAATTATGAAAAGAAAGGATGAGACTCTCCCAAGAAATTTATAAAATTCTCAAGTGACTGGACTCAACTCATCCCCATGGCTTTTCCCCATGTGTTTATTCTGAATATGAAATTTCCAGCACTCTGCCTGTGGAACCTCCCATAGTAACCAGTCTGGCCTTTAGAAAAGTTCTTTGCGCCAGCTCCGGGAGCTGGTCTATGACACAGGAGAGCTCACATGAGAGCTTCCTGACAGGAATACTGAAATGATGTTGTTAAGGACTTATACCGTGCTTTGTCTTGTCTCCCAGAAACCACTGCAACTCTGAGAAGATTCCATTTCTAAGGAAAACCAGTTTTCAGTTTGTCTAGGGTTTCATAGCGTGAATGTCATATGAAGAACAAATGAAAGCAGGGTGTATTTGGCTTCCTGTGTAAGCATGTAGTGTACAATCCCTCAACTGCAACACAACGTATCAGTATAATTCAAGGGATTATATAGTGAATATCTGTGCAGTGTGTATTTTCCTGAACAAAACTACTTTGGCACGAAAGAATACAGGGGTTAAGACACTCCAGATTAATCATATACATCATATATTTCTTAAAAAGTAATTGACATGGTTTAGAGATAAAGACACAGTATAAGCACTGGGAATGAAGGACCTCACCACCGGTTAAGAGGGGGTTAAATGTGAACCAGCATGAGGGCTGGGATACTCACAGATAGAAAGTTAATACTTCCTGTGACCTTCCTCTTCACTTCCTCTGACCTGTCGCTATTCCTGTTGTGTTTCCTATAGCTCCATAAGATAAAGAGCAGTCAGTTGAACGGGGTGAAGATTGGGGATGGTAAGCCTGGCAGGACTCGTTTCTCTAGGACAGGAGACAGAACAAACACAGAACAGTGTTTCCTTTCCTCATGTTAGGTTGTACCAAATTCCAGGCGGATTAGTCATGTAAATGAAACAGGTGTGTAACCATGTCACATCACTAAAGGCTGTGTCAATATGATACTCTAATTTAATCATTATTATTCCCCTGCCATGCTTCAGTAGTTTACTGTTAATAAAATGAACAAGTCTCATGTTCCATTTAAGTTTCATTAGTGCTCAGGTCTTTATGAATGAAAGGGTTGTGGGACTTTCTGACACTTTACACTGGTGTTATTTCTTGTCTTTAAAAGGGAAAAAGTTGGAATCCTAATTGTGATTGTTCTGTAAGATGCACTGGACATTACAAACGTCTTTTCAAGGGGGAATGTTAACCGCGGTCTCAGCCACAAATTCTCTGTCTTCCAGACGTAAAAGGCTGTTTACCTAGAAAAACACAACTGGTTTCGCTAAGAATTGATGATTGTTATCTGTCAAGAATAGCTTCCATATCAATAGTCTGGATCCCACTCAGACTGGGACCCAACATCATCTTAGAGTTACTGACTTTAGTCCAGTCTGTTATATTTCTTCTGCATCTACCACAGATCAGGTGTTAGATGAATCCTCTGGGAGAAAAAATGTTTTGAAACATGTTAGGTTTCCCAAAACGTTGTCAAATTTGATCCAGGATTAATCACTGTCTGTACACTAAACTTGTCAATAGCAGATGATGACATTTGATGCGGGGTAGCCATGCGTCGCACCTGGCGGATGCAATTTTTTTTAGCTTACAGCCCTGTATTACTATTGCCCTCACACCAAAGCTTACGCATCAAAGGTCAACGCATGTTTTTCTCTAGAATTTAAGGTAAACAAAACTTCTGAATTAGTGACTTTGTGTGAAGTTCTGAACAACTGACCGATGTTTTTGCCTGGACATTCCTTTGTTGCCAAGAACAATACGGCAACATCATGAATTTTGTCGCCAGAATATGACAGTCAACAGAGGCTGCATTGCACCATCATTAGTGTTCAAATATATATACATATACACATATACTGTATTTGTATTAATGAGTCAGAAGTCTTGTCACCTGCAGGTGGCAGCATTGTACTTTAATAAAATGTTGGAGCACTGAAACAGTCCAGGTTGATGCAACAACCTAAAGTTTCTTTTCCTGGTGTTTTAAAAACTATTTCATGCTGTCTTTAATGGTCCATTACAATGTTAATGTACAGATTTGGTTTTTTTACTATGAAAAAAGTCAGGATGCATTCCCACACATCTGCCATATACTGATTCTGTGGAAGGTAAGTCCAGCCCAGGAAAAGCAAAATACTAGTGTGTATGGGTATGTGTGTGTGTGTTTGTCTTTTTATCAGTGTAGATGAATACACACACACACGCACACACATATATATATAGACACAGAGAGAGAGAGAGCTGTTTTTGATAAAATAACATGATATCACCTCCATTGTAAAGGGTATACATATTGTTGCTTGTTTATGTCTGTGTGACTGAATATGAGTGAATAATATTGTCCTAAACCACTTAAATACTGGGCAGGTAGAGATCAGCTCTACTGAGACCCTCAGAAAGGAACAGATTACAGTTCACCCTCAACCAGAGCAAGAACTGTGTAGTTCTCACGACTTTTGATCCCATCTCATCCCCTCTGTGTTAGGAAACGAAGCACCAGAGCAAGAGTAAGAACAGGACAGGACAGGACAGGACAGGACAGGACAGGACAGGACAGACATGACAGGACAGGAGAGGACAGGACAGGATGAACAGGACAGGACAGGACAGGACACGACAGGACAGACAGGACAGGACAGGACAGACAGGACAGGATGAACAGGACAGGACAGGACAGGACAGGACAGGACAGACAGGACAGGACAGGACAGGACAGGACAGGACAGGACAGAACAGACAGAACAGACAGGACAGGACAGGACAGGACAGGACAGGACAGGAAATGTGCCAGGCCGATGGGAACACAAATATGAGTTCCCTCACAAAACAAATTATTTTGGAGGTGTGACTTTCCTGATGCTGCTTCTAGTTTGCCATGTCTTCAATTCCCTCTGCATCTGTGTTCTCTCCCTGCCTGCCGGTATTGTATGTGTTTGTGTTTGTTCTCTCTCTCGCTCTCTCTCCTGGTGGAATTTGTCTGACCATTGTCGTAGCATCTCCTCTCTCTTCGGGGATGTGAACTGCTCTCTGTTGCTGGGAAAGACTCCCTGTTTTCTCTGCCCGTATAACTAGCATTCATGCGCACAGTCTTCATAGCCAATCGCTGACTTCTTCAAAAACCTACCCAGCAGCCAGTAAATATCAAGAGCAGTGGGGAACATCACTAACGTGAGAAACCAAGAGAAGGACAAAAAAACTCTTGCACAAAGGACACAAGATTTAATGCAGTACTCTGCAAGTGAAACACAGCTATTGTTACGGGTGAACAATAGAGAAAGTACATCTGAACATTTTTTTAAATGACCCCTTCCTTGAAAAGTTTAATAAGTAGAATAGATGTATCTTCTGCTTTAATTTAACAGCGTTATAGGAAAATGATATGAGAAATAAGATTGAGAGAAGAGACAAGGACAATATAAACATGACGGATAAAAGAGAGTTTTTGATAATCTGAACAGAAATTTGAAGAGTTTCATTCAGTTTCATTTGTAAAATGTATTGAGAAGGTCAGACGCTCACTGATCTTCTTCATTTAAATTTATCGTGGCTTTAATGTCGTGTATGTAGTCACGGAATAAAAGAAATAATCATGATATATTTTGTTGAGAAATGAGAAATTGTGTATTATTGGACTGTGTTTGCTTAAAGGAACGAGTTGGGTTGAGTTGCTCTGTTGTGTCTTTATTTTTCATATTTATGAATAAACTCAATAATTATTTCATTTAAGTAATAACATTTGAGTTGAAAACTCCTGTTTGGACTGTTGAATACGATGTGAAGTAAGAGGTTGAATATAAAAATTATGTTGTGAGTCAAATAATGGATTCACTTGATCACACATCTTTATCTTTCAGATCTGGTATGGTGTGCACTACAACTTGTCCACTCATACCATAGTTGGCCAAATAAAGGTTTCATTATAGTTCAAAACTGGTAATGGTCACCATCAGGCAAAATCTGCATCGCAACCAAAGCCTATAGTCCAGTGACCCCACAAAATCACCACATTGTGTTGAGCAAGTATGTAACATATCTGATATCAATATCAAACATATATATTAGCACAGTTTGGTTTTCCAATGTCCGGTATATCTATCAGTTCCTGTTTTTTAAACTTACCATACCGTACTTGCACATCTCATCCATTAGGGAATTGCACAAACAAACTCCAGTTTCTGTCTATTGACTCTAATGGACTTGGGAATCCCCCGTATGGAAGAACATCTAATAGCTATTTATTAGCCTTATAAAATGACCGGCCAATTATGGCAGGAGAGTTAGGTATGACTTGGTGATCATCTCAAGCACTCCAACGATTATTTTCTTTCTCTTCATGAGATGACAGAGGCAGAGGTGAATGGGAAAATCAAAACTTCATTAACCCACGTTTTAAAGTCGCAAATGGTCCAGAAATCCCATCAGGTGAGTATATGTGTCTTATTCTTGCCATAGTGTAGAATAATCTACAGGACTACCTCTTGAGAACAGTAATGGGTTCTGATTTCGGATTAGGTAGAGATGTATAGATTTGATGACCCATAACACAAGATTATCTATGACACACACACACGCACACACACACGCGCGCGCACACGCACACACGCGCACACGCACACACACACACAAAAGTGCATTGCAGAGGTGTAATTAAGTTAGTGCATTTTAAATTGTGGAAAGAAGGCAGATAAAAAAAAGGAGAGAACATTGGTAAGAGAAAACCAGATACAGGGAGGAGGCACAAAGGGGGGAAAAATGAAAAAAAATGGAAAGATTGTACAAAAAAAAAAAAGAAAAAAGAGAGAGAGGCAGGCCGAGAGTGAGTGTTAGGGGAGGCATTGCTGGGGTGCCCCCTTGTCGTCCTCACAGGGTCTGATGGAGGTAATTGATTTTTCCCGCCTGCTCTTTACTGAGGCAAGCAGCCAGCGTCAATAACAATGTTATGTTAGGGGTCCAACATCTCCCAACTGGAACGAGAGGGACAAGAGATCAGAAGGAGCACATCTGAACTGAACGGGAGGATGGGAAAGGGGTGGAGTCTTCGAGCGTGTTTGTACGTGTTGGGGTGGAGCCCACGCGTTTCGTTCCTCCGCCAACTTGAGCATGGAACTTCTTTAAAACCGACGATTTTCCCCCCTCAACTCACATCAAACAGTTAAGGGCGAGGCGAGGAAAGCCAGCTCCTTGGCTCATTTGATATGCTCAAATCCATCCTGCTTCTTTATCTTAAACTCATCCCGGTATCAAGGCAACAGTGCGTGGAAAGGAGCCCAAGGAAAAAATCTGAAAAAAAAAAAAGTACAGCCATGAACTGAAGTGTGTCGCATTCATTTCTATGTAATAATAATCTGTGATTGGCATAGACTCTGTTCTCCTTACAAGAGGCAGTGAGAGAAGTGGAAATTACCATGTTTTAGAAATGTGGCCGAGTGTGGCGGGAAAAAAGATCGCTATAATTGAATACTTTCACCAGACGGATTTCCCATTTTCCAATTTCCTACGGAGAACGTTGGTAATTTTGCCATTTCATCAGAGATTCCGTTATTCCAGAGGGTCTCGGATCTCAAGGTTTAACGCAATTTTTCTGAGGTAATTGAAAAGTACAGGTGCAAGAACCTCATTTACATAAACTCTGACTAACTGGATGTCTAGATGGCAGTAGTGGCTCTGTGATCGAGAGTATTGAAGCCAAATAGGAACACAGACACACACACACACACACACACACACATGCAGAGGAAGTCAGATTTGTCAGAGAGATGAACCAAGAATATCCCGGGTGTTGCATATCTACTGTTGACAAGAAGATAAGAGCTGAGCTTTATGGTCAGTCCTTTAAAATCAAAAATATGTAACTACAGTGACTGCGAAGATCATACAGTAATACTTAACAATAATAGTCATTAATCAATAATCAACTGACTCCCGATAATAATAAACAAACTTCTTGTTTATGTATATTCAAACACTTGTAAATGTTAACCTAGCGCGTCTGATTGTTTGTTTGTTTGTTTGTTTGCTGTTGACGCTTGTACAAAAGTTATACACAATGATTTCTGGAGAGCTTTCAACATATTCTCATCAGTGAGAAAAGGTTTTGTACATGTTGTATCATTTTTCATTTCTAGGTCTAACATCTGTACAATAAGTAATAGGTGCCCTACCAAATAAAATAAACCTTTATCAGTAGTATGTGCCATTTAATGGTTACTGGGGCATATCCACAAATATTTATTTACTTTTGTTGCACAGCTCTACAGTCTAATAGTTGCAAAATGTTTTTATATGTTTATCACTGGCATAAAGTTTATTCTGTGATGAATGTTTTTACAGGCTTATTCAGTGGCATCTCTATAATGAAAAAAGTTTGTTCTGAAATATTCGAAATGTTCTTTCATTACTTTAAAAGACATCCTTATCGTGGCAACTTTAGGACATCTAAAATAAACCTGTGTCAGACATAGTGAAAGGAATCATTTAGGAAAAGCATTTGGTTGATAAAACCATTTTAATTTGCCTTACAAACCACTTACAAACCTGTGCAACTTGTTGGAATAAACATGAACTAGCAGCTTGTTACTTATTATCAATAGTCTATTATGAAAGACTGATAAAAAGCATAAAAAATATTCTCAAATTGGAATTACATTTGGTTTCATTTCTGTTGCGATTAATGAATTCTAAAACCTGAAGGATAACAGCCTATTTCAGAAAATAAGCAAAATGAAGGATATCAGCCCACACACATGCACACACATACACACACACACACACACACACGCACACACACACACACACACATACACACACACACACACAGATGCACACACACACACACACACACACACACACACGCACACACGCAGAGAGAGAGAGAGAGAGAGAGAGAGAGAGAGAGTTTGTAGGGTGGGACAGAGGAGATATTGGTGTAATAATAGCATGTATAGAGTGCAGATCTCACAAGTGTTGCTTCACTCCCCTTACATAAAACAAAATGACTCTGAGACATAAAGACATGTGAATCTGGAGGCTCCCATTGCCCACTGCTGTGCCATGATGTCCCTCTGTTCACTGTGTCCTCAGCCTGTTTCATGGTTCACACCCATCTGCTTAAAACAAGCAGGACTCGAAGACATTTTTTATCATTACTCAAATACCAACAACTTAACATTTGGATATTTCCGTGCTAGGTCTTTAACCGAGTCTCTCCAGCGAAACAGCGAGGATGTGAAACTTACCTGTCAGCTGTGTTCCACGCGTAACCACATGTATTGATCATCCAGATGGGAGACTGAGTGAGTTATTAGTGACTTCATGATTCATCTGTATACAGACTGGACGATGTCCTTTCAGCTCTAACGTATGTTTCATTTCATTTTCTTTTTTTCTTTCAATTTGTTATTTGTCTGTAAATAATTAAAAAAAAAGAAAAAAAAAAAGGAAAAAAGCATCAGAACAAAGACATACATCCTCCATCCATTCACAGATAGAGGGATACAACATCACCACGCACGGGCCTCCATCACTCTATCTCCCAACCTTGTTTGCTCCTTTGTGTTTTCTTGCTTTGATTACAGGAGTCTTTGTTCGGGACTAAGGCCATTTTCCTGGCCCATTAGACAAAAGCGTACACCGAATCTAGGCTCTGCTTTCTTTTGAAACAAAGGAAAGAAAAGAAAGACATACTCTTCTGCTCTGCCTGCTCAAGGTCTTATTTCTCACCGCAACACTTCGCTTTAACTCCTAGACTCAAAGACACTGAAAGCGCAACACACACCGCATTCACTCATACACACGCATCGACCTGACCAACCTTGGTCAGTATGTTCGGTATCAATTTATTGATCGGAAGGTTCGTGTCTGTCGTCTGATTGGGCTTTTGAACAAACGGAAAAACACGGAAAGAAAAGAAAAAAATCCTTTCACTTCATCCTCGACCGTGTTACCCGCTATGGCTCCGCTCATAACCTTACTGCAAAGCACAAAATTATCCCCACTCCCAAAATAAAGAACTGCATGAAAAGTGCCAGTGAAAATGCAGCTTAAAAAATGAATGTTAAATTCTGAGGGGACTGATAATAGGGACTTGATAAGTCTGATATGAAAAGGGGCCTCCAACAGATGTAGCACAAAAGCACCGTCCTAATCACAGTCTACGTAACAGGCTGTCTCCTGAAACCTCCTCCAGCAGTGTCAAATTAACGTCAATTAAAAGATTTATAATAATGATTCATACATGATTCATTAATGCTGGTATTAATAAACTATGTCTGACAGTGAAAACATTGGTAGCAGTTCCTTTTTACGAGTGTGTATTCCATTTTTTACGCCTTTCTTTTTTTCTTCTGACACCGAAAAAAAAAACTTTTTCACTTAAACTCTTGGTTTGATGTCAGTTCTGTAGCAGACATGTACGCAGTAGCGACGTAACTCCCGCACTCGTGGAAACAAGAACAGGACTATTCTAAGCAAAGCCATGTTACCTACAGTATGTTCCAAACATAACATATAAATCAGTTGTTAGGTTAAATGTCTCTCATTTTTATATTATGTAATTTGTAATGACCATGCTTAGAATTTGCTTTAGATGGTACCACAAATAACCCTCATTAACATACCCTGCACATCCAGAAAAAAATAGTTGATTTTACACATTTGGGTCCTTGCTGAATGTCCAGTCAGTGATTACAGTGCTGAGTTCACTATATGAGCTGACTGAGAGCCTGTGTTTCTGCGACCATGCGATATTTCACAATGCCTCTACAAAACACTGTTTTATCGTCATCACTATTAGTTTTAATTTAGTTACGATTGGATTGCTTTATGAGAATAGTGTTTTTTGGTAGAGACTCAAAGACTAGATTAGAAGGAACTTACGCGCTCTGACAAATGAAAGTGATGGCAGGGTCCAAGCGAATGGGGACGTTTTTGTCAATTGTAAAACTTTTCCCTTTGTCACTCAGCCTTTTGCACTAGCAGAGGAGATGAGGATGGGAGGTAGAAGTGGATGAGCCAGATTTTGGCCCCTGTAAGTCAATGTCACACCCCCCCCCCTCTCCTGCCCCCACCCCACTGCTCCTCAGGTCCCAGTGTTAAAACCCCAGGGGGTTACAAGTCTTACAATAGTCACCATCCATATCCCTCAGAAAATGCAAGCGACACACTCACATACACACACACTCAAACACTCACACACACACACACACACACACACACACAATATACGTACACGCCCACACACTCACATACACATGCACATACTTACATGCATGCACACAAACACATGCACATACACATGCGCATGCACACGCACACGCACACTTACACACATGCACACTTATACACAAACACACTCTCTCTCTCACACACACACACACACACACACACACACACATCCACACACACACGTGCACGCCTACACACGCACGCACATTCATGTTCACACAAACACAAAGGCCATCTTTGTTCACTCTGCTGTGTCCTGTGCCTTTTGAATTGGGCTGAAACTGCTCGTTAAAGTGTGTGACATCCATTGGGGGGATCGACCCCCTGTGGCTTGCGTTTTACAGCTTTTCTTTTTTTTTTTTTTGCTTTTTTTTTTTTTTTTTTTTTTTGCTCTTGTAAAAAAAAAAAAAAAAAAAAAAATGAAGAGACCCTGATCTGGCCTGTATGAAAGGAGCCATGATTCCCACAAGAACAGATGACTTTTTGAATGAGAGAGCTTTATTGACACTTAGATTGGGGGACAAACCTCCTTCTTCTCGGGTTGACAGTCTTGGCAGTCCGTCTCTGGAGGCGTAAGCCTAACGACAATCACGACGCTACGGTCCCACGGTGCCAAGACTGAGAAGACAACAAGAGCTCCTTTCCCATGCCAATCCAATCAATCAATCAATCAATATACCAATCAATCAAGCATCCAGTTCGTTACTTAATGACCATTATCAAAGCAGATGGACAATTAATATACGCCGTTGCCGGGCACCAAGTCAGATAGTCATCAAAGCTAATGAAAGAGGTTGTTGGCTTTGGCTTATTTAGAGCTGTGAATCGGTAAACTTGGGAAGAAAGACTGCTAATAAGAAAATGATTGTTTTCTTCATTGACTGCTGTACGCCCAGAACCTCTGAAAACTGTTTTACACAATCCAACTGTGATTCTGTAAACAAGATTAACTCTCTCTTCCCGTCATGGGTATTTCATGGTCTGTAATGGCTTTAGAGCAACAATTTCCTCATATTTCATCATACCATGGAATAGAGTAATGACGGTGTACTGTTTTTCAGTGAAGGCAAGTCACTTAAATCACAAACTACCAAAGTGCAAGACAAGAGCTCACGGTGCCTTTGGTAGCCAGTCAGATGTCAGATAGTGGAAATTACAGGCTAGAGCCCATTAGAGAGCGTATGTGTGTATGCGTATGTGGGAATATGTGCAGGCTGTAAGGCCCTGGAACACCATGATAGGGTGCAATCAATCGCAGTGAGGACACCGTACGCTGCATGGAACTGAAACGCAAGGTGCGAACGGACGTGAGATAATCTGGATCTTAATTTGTCCGACGTGCGTACGCATCAACGTCCCTTAGTCATGCGTGCGCCAGTTTCCCGCAAACGGTAGTATTCATCAATACTGACCTTAGGAAAATAAACCGTGAAATACCAGTGGCACGATGCAGGAGCCAGTTTCATAACTTATGGTAATGAATCACGAATCGATTAGGCGACTGAGTGTGCTGATATAAGCACAGTGCTTAAAAGCAGTGTTAGCCATACAGTTACAAGACAGTAAAATAAATTACACGACAATGTGCAAACTGCAATTACAACGACAAATTAAAATTACAAGACAAAGTTCTGTACTCCCTCTGGACATGTCTTGGCACGATGAGCATCCAGTTAATACAGTATGGCTTTGGTGTGGTTCAATAACACTAGCAAGTCGACATGAACCAATTTATCAACACCCCCACATCCCCACACCCACGCGCGCGCGCACACACACTCACACACATACACACTCACACACATACACACACACAAACACACACACACACACATGACAGAGACAGAGGCAGCCCTTGAAAATGCTAATTCTAAAATTGAGTAGATATTTGGATGAAAATAATGTTTATTTCAGTAATGTTTTAAAATATTAAATACAAGCACTTGTAGACTATGAAGAGGGACATCTTCTGGCCATAATTTGTACATATGTTATGATTGTTGGGTGCATATATTTCGCCTCTTTTCTGTGAAAATCCGCGCGCCCTCCGCTTGCAGGAGCACAGAGATACGCTGGAGCTGGGGGTGGGCCGGGGAGTAAAGTTGAGGAGGCGTTTTAGGGTGCTTACGAGGAGCGCAGAAGCGCAGTGTTTTTCATTTCTGGGTGAGAAGGGGCAGGAGGGAGCTTTTATATCCGTTCCCTGAGACCTCTTCTCGCTGTCGGTCACATACAAACACACACAAGCTTAACTTCCCTCAGGGTGAACACACTGTCGCGTAGCTCTGGAAAGTGCATACATCACTGTCTCATTTCTGCCCAGATGTCCTGACATTGTTGAGTGGACAAGCCCCGAGAACAGGTTCAGCTGAGGGGAAGGATGTGATGGGGTAGGTCTCTCAGTGGTAGTGGCCAGAGGACAGACAGACATGTGCATGAAGGGAGGCTTTAAAGAAGAAAAAAAAAGGTGTGTGTGTGTGGGGGGGGGGGCAGTGTCTCCAGGGAGGGGTCTCTGCCCACGGCACATGTACCTGGCCGACCATCCGGAGTCTGTGCTCCTCTCCCTGGCTCGCTTTTCTCCGGTCACCTGATCTAAGATGAAAGTTTGCTCCCTGCCCCTGATAAACAGTAAGAAAGGAAACACTTACAGGGTTTGCCATGATGGACAGATGGGGATTAGGAAGAGACGGAGGCTGAGTTACAAACCGCCCACAACTAAGGTATCACGGGTAAACACACACACTCACACACTCTCTCTGTTTCTCTCTCACACACTCATACACACACACGCACACACACACACATTTTGATCTATAGAACCAAATTGCTGCCAACAAAGCAAGTTTCTCTCCTCTATTTCTTTGTCCCTCCCTTATCCCTCTCTGTCTGTCTGCACCCCACCCTCTTCCTCATCTTACTGTCTCTCATTCTCTTACACACAGACACAAAAAAACCAGTGAATCATAAAAAGATCTCTACACAGAACATGGGGTCTAACCTAAGCTGTTCTAAATGCCACTGTTTTCATGCCTGTTAATACACCTGAGATAAGAGTGGTCATTTCCGCAGCGACCCCTTCACACCATCGCCATAGAGACAGAGCAGATACTATACATGACGGAATGATGAATAGAGAGAGGAGGTCTGTAAAACATACAGAAAACAATCTGTAGATATGGTAATGTATGGCTCGATAGTCCTGTTAATGACTTCCACATCTTACTAACTCAAACAAACCACCTGGACCGAAACCACAAGATGCTCTGTATCCATCAGAGCACCTGTACCTTGGGCTGTGCTGTGCTGTGTGTGTGTGTGTGTGTGTGTGTGTCAGAGACATCTCGCCCACAGACAGCAGCAGGCTGAGGATTTACGTTAGGGCGGACACAGGAGAGCGGAGGCTCGGTTTTCCCGGACGCTTCCTCTGGAGGCTGATTGTGTGTGTCAGCGTGGCAGGCCGCCGAACATGAGACTGTTGAAGTTTTTGACACGGGGGGTTGTAAATAGTGTGGGGCTGTTTTTGGTGCCGCACTGATGTTCCCTACCCCACAGCCTGTAAGTGATCCTTGTCTGGCCCGT
>NC_044504.1:33773340-33800840 GCF_902362185.1 Chanos chanos | reverse complement strand
AATTAGCAGTCAACAGAACGCCAGTCCACGGCATAATAAGTAGTTTTTTCTGTGAAAGAATAAAATATATTCTGCGGGAGAAGAATCCCATATTATTGGTGTGTGGAAGCTTAGAGAGATGGGTTAGTACAGTATAATACTCAGTGAAAGTGCAGAGTGACTTGATACTCATGCAGTGTGGAGATACACTATTGTGAAGGTTACTCAATGGAAAGCAGAGAGCAGTTATGGCAGCCTGACTGTGCACAGACATAAAGTGTCAGGTTGGGTTCCCTCACACACAGTAAGAACAGAAGAATGTGGAAGAAAAGGGGGAAAAAAATTAAGTCTTACAAAATAAATGAGTGAAAAATGAGGCAAGTAAAAGCCACTGGTAGGATTTCACTGAAACATGAAAAGTCGGTCTAATCTAGAGAGTGAAAGAGTGGTTACATAGCTTGAAGTTAAATATCATCTCTGGCCACTCCTTGGTTATGACCCCAGTTGCACATCAGCAAAGATTGATCTAAAATTTGTCTGTTTTGACAATAAACATCATTCTACATTTATTCATAAAATACTATGTGATTCATAGCACAGCTCATATTGAAACTACACTGGAAAAAACGTAATGTATATTCTCCATCCAAACCTGATAATCCATCCATCCATCCATCGATCCATCCAAACCTGATGTCTAATAGAAGAAAGAGAAGTTATGACCCTGAGACTTTGGCAGTTTGGCCAGAGATCTTATCACTGGCAGAACGTAGGAGGGGTACCAACACCCTCGCTGGCCATGGAGAAATTATCCTCAGAATTATGAGAATACTTAGCGGAATGTCGGTAAGACTTCCAGTAAGTTAGTTGATTTCGTGAATGTTTTAGGTAAAAATGTACAAAATGCGTAGCGTGCCTCTTGAAAAAAAAAATCAACATTTCATTGTTGAAAAGAGCGGGAAAAAGTTGTTCTGGAGAATGATTTACTGATGAGAGGCTTTTGACACATCTTTTATTAAAATCAAGATATTTTGCATTCTACAAGTCACTCAGGTGTAATTGGTTTTTATTCACTAATATTTCTTACGAAATGAAAGTATCAAAGAGCGTCCCCACAGCGCTTTTGAGTGAGCAGATAATTGCTTGCAGAGATCTTGTGCCTGTCACTGTTCTAATTAAAAAATGATAGAATAACAGAAAGAGAGAGAGAGAGAGAGAGAGAGAGAGAGAGAGTGAGAGATCGTCAGGGAGCGTCACCAAGGACATGATGGGAGACTCAACCCCAGAGGATGCTGGGAACTATCAGTAATGTCCACAACATCTCTGTTTGAGGTTGTGACTGTATTAAACAAACCGCGGAATTCTCAGGGGTAATGTTGAAAGAGAGGAGCAAGAGACAGTGGACGTGGAGAGACAGACAGAGAAAGTAAAGGAAAGTGAAAAGGATGGGTGGAAGAGAGAGAGGAAGAGAAAACGAGAGAGGGAGCGAGAGAGGGACGAGTGGGAGCGCGCTCGAAGAAACAGTCGCCCAGATGCTACAGGCATGAAAGGGAATGCCTTGTCCTTTAAGGATAATTACTGTTTGCGTGGACCTTTAGCCGTCTCTCTCTCTTTCTCTCCCTCTCAGGGTCTTGTTTATACAAGTTGTTACTGTGGTTTCCTTTTGCCTTTTCTCCCTTTCTTTTCTCACCTTCTTTCTCAATTCCTTTGTTTTTTTTTTTCTCTAGCTTGCGGGAATTCTGCGAGGCTTGCGCACTGGTGCCAGCAATAGTTAATCCCTCTCTAAAGCACCTTAACTATGCTGGGAATTCTGCAGATGCTAAATAAAACAACGGGAACAACAATGCACTTAACACTAGCTCACGCTGGCAAGAGCGTCTCAGTCTTCAAATGCCGTCTTTTTTTTTTTTTCTTTTTTCTTTTAAGTAGTTCAAAACAATCTGCTGTTGTGTGATAACTGCTTGTCCCTCTTGAGTGAACAGGGAGAAGCACCTCACTGATTCAACAGCAACATCCCCTATAATCACATTATAGCTGTTCACCTGAAATTACACTCTGTCTGATGGAAAGAAGACACTGGGTTGCAGACCATTAGTGAACCATAACAGGCTAGTCTCGCAAATATTTCGAAGTCCAGAGAGTCTTCGGAGAGTCTGGGTTTTGACAAAGAGTCTTTAAAAAATGCTTTGTCTAGATTTGTTGGTTATAATGTGTTTGTTTCTCTGTGTGTGTGTGTGTGTGTGTGTGTGTGTGTGTGTGTGTGTGTGTGTGTGTGTGAGCGCGTGTGTGTTTTGTATGAAGTATATGACAAAGTGTGAGAGGAGGTTACAGACACCTATCGGCTCAGGTGACGACTTGACAAAGCCACGCTGTTTGGAACAGCGTTGGGGACACAGTCTCTGTGCGTCTCTGTGCTGGGACTGTCCCATTTCACAGCGTCTCTTGGGGCTGGACTGAGATGACACAGTAACAGGACACCTGGGAGCCGCCAAGAGTGGCCTCCAAAGCTGAGGTTACACACAACACAATGGTTCGACATTCCACCGTTTTTGTTGTCTGACGCTCACAAAAACAGATCTGGGATCAGTGTTGGGGAGAAAACATGAGTAGAGCAAACTGATTCTGTGTCAGCGCGGAAGTGGAAGCGCAGATCTGGACGACATGGAGACATTTCTCTTTCATCCCCAGTTTTTCTCCTTCTTTTCTCCTCTCCTTAGTCTCCATACGAATACACGTACATACTCATTTATAATGAATATGTACACAAAGCCATTAACATCGCACAAGATTTTCTGTGTCTAACCTCATACAAGATTTTCTATGTCTGAATGAATCTCTTTTAACTATTTTCTTTTAACATGACTGTAACTTCTTCCGCACCTACATACTGTTAAACATCCAGTCTGAACGTGTGTTGACTATCCTTGTGTCAAAATTTGCGCTATGCTTAGTAACAATTCACAGCATGAACCCTCTGGCAAGTGTGAGAAAGAACAAACGCGACCTGTGTTCTCTATAGAGGACTCTAGAGTAAAATCAATTAAACGGGCCAATAACCTCGAGGATTTTAATGCGATGAAAAGGTTTTCAGATTCATTTGCTATATGAGATTCAATTTTTCATTTATTTTCATTGCTTTCAGTCATTCTTCCTTTCAAAAAAGACACGGGATAATTTTCTACTCTTTAAAATCCGAGTATCAATCAGTCCAGCAATTTTCAGATCAATAAGCCTTCTCAGAATCGCCTAAAATGAAGACTGTATTTTGAAACGAGGGATAGGCCTACTAATCTCAGATGCATTTTTAATGGACATATTATTATGATTGAAGTGTGACCTTCAGAAGTTTTTTTTTTTAATCACCATTCATCTTCTCTTTCTTCCTTTCAAACACGCGCTTTTCAAACAAACCACTGAGAGGCTAAATTAAGCTACCGAAGTTTATCGGACTCTTTTCAACTTACCGCGGATCAGACGAGTTCAGAAAATCGCCGGTGCGCAACATTATCGTAGCACTGGTTCCCAAAGGAAGGCTACCCCCAGAGCGCTATATTTGAAGCCAAAAGGCAGGTTAATGAGTCTGGCCCTTCAAAAATTGTATCGCAAAGCAACAGGAGAGATCTATTACAACTGTAAATTTGTTGACAACCCTGGATATCTGTGGTTGTCTGAGATGGATAGAGATATGCTAATTTTGGTTAGCGTATATTTCTGCGGTGTTCAGTGACAATAACGCGTAAGAGTGACAGATAATGGGTAAACAGGATTTTAAAATACCTTCCCTTGGTTTCACTTACCTCTAACAGAATGTTAGGATGGAAGGGAGAGAAGCGTGCATAAGGAAACAATTGAATAAACTTCATTCATTTAGCTGACATGCTTAACCAGCGTAACGTAAACCTGTTTCAGTCATCCTCAGAGACCACACACCTCTAGGGCGACCTTAGGGTTATGTTCATTGCTCAGCGGAATATCAACAGTTTCATGTCAAGCTTGAGGTTTGAGTTTACAATCTTCCCAATGAGAGGAAGTGTCGTCATCCACAATGAGCCATCACCTCGTAGTGCTCTACTTAATGACACACTAATCTCTACCTTTACAAGAGTTTTTTATTTGTTTGTTGCTGTTGTTGTTGTTGATGTTATGTTCTTAATCAGTGTGACGTTTTGCACAATGACAATTTCAGTGAGGAACAGAAAAGGAAGGAAAAGTGAAAGTTAGTTACAAGAATTAAAAACACAGATAATTGTTTCTATTTATTTAGTCACACAAAGCAAACATACACAAAAGTCTTAAATACATGCAACGGAAGTGCTACTGTCTGTGAAAACACTTCGAATGAAAGACAACAAGGGAATTCGCTCAATGAATGTAAAATGATCACAGAAAAATAGAGATGAAACCTCTTTTACTTGTATCAAATGGTGTTAAAATTTGACATTCAAAAACTGTGGTAACAAATCAATATCCTTTCAGATATCATTCCCGAATTTTTACTCCTGGTAAGGTGGTGAAGTGTAAAGTATCCTTGTGTTGTAATCTTGTCTTGGTCTGACGGGGTGTGGAGTACACAACTCTTTGTACAGGAGGTCACAGGTCATCAGTAATGAGAGCTATCAGTGGCTTCCAGAGGAAACCAAGGTGTTGTTTCTTATCATCACCTCTTGACCCCTCATTAACCCAATCTCTTCTGCTTAAAATAATCAGTCACAACACAGAAATCACATATCCAATGTGCCCATGTATGTTCGTGTGTGTGCGTGTGTGTGTGTGTGTGTGCGCGTGCGCGCGCGCATGTACGTGCATGTCAGTGTGTCTGTCCATGGGTGAGTGTGTTTGTTTGCATAAGAGACTGTATATATTGAAGATTTTTGCACCAGTCACACTAACAGGATTAGCAGTTTTGGCAGCTGTCGTGGCTTTTGGCTCGATGCCTCTCTCTCAGAAATGACAGCTTCTCCCCAGTACTGATGAAGAACACTGCACGATAAGTAGCTCAAGCACAAGGACAGCCAAACAGGCTTAACCCAGCTCCATGCTTCAGTGATCCACAACCGTCAGCCTTATCACACTCATCTGTGTGTTTACCTAAGGTCATTCTGTCTGGCCATGACACTCACTCATATCTCTGGTCCAGCCAATGAGGAAAACCCAGGTAAACATATCAGTACAAAATGCTGACTCAGTAGGAGGGGTTTTTTTGTTGTTTTGTTTTTGTTTGTTTGTTTGTTTTTTTATGTAAGAAAAACGTGAGTGTGACAATGATTCATTGTGAGAACTAATGTATTACCATCGTATGTGTATTACCGTGTGTGTGTGTGTGTGTGTGTATGTGTGTGTGTGTGTTTTAATGAGAAGGGAGCAGTGATTGTACCTTTCTATGCCAATGTGTGTATTTATGGAGCGTGTGCATGCGTGTATATCTTTTTGTTTTGTGGTTGTGAGTTGGGGGATGGGTGATGGGTTGGGATAGGGTGGGGGAATGGGGGCCTGACTCACTTCCTTTTGTGAAGAAAGTTATGATGAAGGAGAGCTTTGGTTGTGGCTGGACACAGACACACGAGAGGATGAACACAAACACGCGCGCGCACACACACGCACATGAAAATGACATATAACATATTATTGTCAGTTGATTGCTGGTTGGTCACTTTCTCTGATTTGTCACTCCAGGTATTTTGAAATCTACAAGAAAAATGACTAGCAAAGCTAATGAGCCTTTGTCTGAGGGCCCAAGCAAGTAAGAACAGAGACAACTTGTGGAAAACTACTCATTATAGATACTCAGAATCACAGCAGGAGTTGGTCAGTATATGAGTCCATTAATAGTGACACACACAGTTGCGCGTGTGTGCACACACACACACACACATGCCCTAAATTCACCTTGATCAGTTTCCACAAAAAAACATTTTCGCAGTTTATACTTGCTCAAAGAGGCATTGAGTGAACGGCATAAATCTCACACTCTGTGACCACAGACAGTTTGACATACGCATTGCATCAAGTAATGTTTCACACGGCATTTCAGAAATACCTGGTGATGGAACTAAGGCATGTAACATTAAAACACTGCTAAACAGCGCTGACAAAAAGTTTAAAAAAAAAATCCCACTGCTGGAATGCCCATAGTAATCTAGAGAAAACATTGACTTGCTTGTTGTAACTTTCTAAGCGTTAATGTACTTTAGTACCTCATGTACCAGCATTCCTGCAGTGCCAGGTTACTTGTCTTTATTAGCTATACAAAAAAGCGAGGCTATCAGAGCCATACAGGTCATGTGTATAGTCCTGAATTAACATTGCTCACTTGGTCTTGGAGAAGACTGGGAACCAAGAAGACTTGCTTTGCACTCCATCAACAGCTTGAGAGTGCATACCACTGAGTCGCAGTAAAACACACAATCACACAAAGGAGTGGAGAGAGAGGGAATGAGCGTGTGTGTGTGTGTGTGAGAGAGAGAGAGAGAGAGAGAGAGAGAGAGAGACAGAGAGAGGGAGAGAGAATACAGTAATTTTCAAAACCCTATGCCATGTAAACTGGGCAAAATACCCTCCCATTAAAAGGTCATTTCAGGGTATTACCATTTTGAGTTACAATGCACTTTGGGGTATTTTATTGTCTCCTCCTACACTCATGCAGAGAGCAGGTGCACCCTCTCTAATCAACTGTCTGTACTCCATTCTCTGATTCTGAACTCCTCTCATCCAGCACAAAGCCACACACACATTCATGCACATGTACACACACACATAACAACAACAGCAACAACAACAACAGCAACAACAACAACAACAACCACCACAAAGGCAGCAGACTCAATGACCAACCCATAAACATTAGTTTTCTTTATTATTATCTTTCCTTCCCATATCTGTCCCTGTGTTGGATATAAAAGCACAAAGCAATCAGACAAAGTCAAAGTTTGCTCATTCAACACAAACCACCGAGGGACACGGTTAGACTCCAACAGAGGCAAAACAGGAATATGCCAGGGCTTATTTGTTAAGTCCTGCTGAGAAGTAGGTTACCACATAAGATGGGTCAAACCAAATAACAAGCAACTGTAATTCACAGTTACATTTGTTAGCATGTGTGTTTGTGTGTGTCTGTGTGTGTGCATGCATGTGTGTGTGTGTGTGTGTGTGTGTGTGTGTTTGTGTATGTGTGTAGTGGTAGTGGTTGATGCATGTTTGTATCAAGCTGGGCATGAAAACAGTGGGGGGTTACAATGGAAAAATTCAAAAGCAAATCGAGGTTTTTATGTACTGTATTGTGGTATGTATTGACAGTTCCTGCTGTCCTCTTTATTCCTTATACTGGAGCACAATTCGAACATTTGTGCACAGCTTAGGTTTAATGTTAATTGTGTTTAGGATTAATTATCACGTTAAAATCTAAAAGAAAAGTTTTGTTTGTTTCAGGGCCTACAGTTTGATCCTGAATATCTAGACAACTTCAGCCAAATGTACATGAAACAAATTTGGGGATCCCGGCAAGACACTGAATCGATTATAGCGCCCAATCTTTTTTGTATACTCATTCCTCGTTTCAAAACCTGGAACGTTCAAGACCCATTAGTGAGGCTAAACATAGCATGGTTTGCGTCAAACCGCTGGATACAGAAAATTGTGTTTCAAGTTCAACATGTGTTGTTTGATCTTTTGATCATTACCCCAATATGTTTTATGTATTTTCTTTCCTCGGAAGAACTTTACAATCGAGTCGCTTTGGAGAGAGTCCTGGGAGCACAGTCGCAGCTGCGCTGAACTGTGAAATCCACCGAACAATCGGGATCACTGTTCCCCATCCTCTCGCCTTTCCCCTCCATTAGCATACTCCGTTGGGGTTGATTGACTACCATAAATGGCCCGAGCGAATGCTTTTGTCCCCCCTAATCACTCGACGATCGTGGGGGTGACAGCGCTCAGGTGAGGCTGACGTCCAGACAAATTAGTAGCAGTTTTGAGGAGGAAAGCATGGGAATGGACACTCAGAAACACACACGCACATCCACACACGCTGGCACGTGCACATACAGTACAACCACCGTCAGCGCTATTATTGTCACTGGCTACTGTCCATATAGCTACAGTCTCTGTCCCAGCCAATAATTTCTGATCTGTTTTATCTGGGTATGTGTTTGGACTCCAAACAGAAAAAAGCCCGATCATGTAAAACGAAATGTTTCAAAATTGATACGATCTACAATTCTACAATCCCAGGAGCCTGAAATCCCAGGAGCGAATTGCTAAATTTAAAATGATGAATAACGACTGTCATACATGTCCTGTTTACTTTGTTTGTTACATATTTACAAGAACAAAAGCTGAATACTGAGATATTGCAACCCTTGGTCGATTCAAGATATTTAATAAACCAGCAGACAATTAGAGGAGAGAGTCTGTGAATGAAAACGCCGATGTACCCCAAGTGTGACTCTCAACAGTTAGTTCTCCTTCGCACCAAAAAGGGAGCCAAATCTTCGGCAGATGCGTGCCCGCGTCCTGATTATTATTCTCAGCTTGTGTACGGTAATGAGCGCGCCGACCGTTGGTGTGCTGATTACCGGTCCTCGGGGATCCTCTGTTTTCTATGAGTAACTGATAGTTAGATTCTGTTCTAATTAAATACGCCGTCTGGTTCATTGATGTAGACTTCGCCAACCAGCCAAACTGGATTGGGTGCAGCGAGGCAAATGCGTTGTAAATTTCATTGTTAACCCTGGAGCGCACGACTTAAATTGACAATCAAGATAGGCCAAATTATCGCAATCGAAATAAAACAGATACATATGGACTAAGGACAAGCTCGATATTAAAACCGAAAAGACCTTTTACTTGAATGCAAATACTGGGAACTCATATTTCATGAATAATGATGACATTTTAATGAATGGTTTAAATCAGTGCAAAACAGGGTTTCTATAAACATCAGGAACGTTTTCTCCCATAATCACTGGGGAAGACATTCTGAAGCTGCAACGGTGCTCTTGTCCAGTTTCTCTGCTCTTTCTCACAACCGCGTCCCGGGACCGACTTGCATTTTGTGTGGTCCACTCGTCTCGTCCTGTTATGTCACAAGTCTGACGGGTTGCCCTGATCCCCAGCGCACCTGCATGGCTGCCCGGGCCCTTCAGGAATTCGCTGGGGCTTGTAATCAGCTTTGTGGATTCATTGAGTGCGCGGCTCTGCTAAACTTCCCAACCTCACAGTGCGCCAGGCAGTTGAATGAGAGTCAACGTGGGGCGCCTTTCCAAACTCCCGGTTTGCCAAATTCCAGCAGAGTCTCCCACAATCGTCCTTACACAGGCCTCACTGCTTCAGAAAAGGGGAGTGGGGGTGGGGGCGAGGAAAAGGACAGAAATGAGGCGAAAAAGGCAAACTCATTAAAAAATTCATCAGTGTACCCTACAAATCCGTCAGTGGACTGTACCTAAAAGAGGGACAATTGGGACAGCCAATTAGTAATGGCGACTGTTCTCATCAGTACGATCAAACAAACAAATCCCCACATAAATGTTGCCGATTTTAACAAACAAATAAATATAAGTAAATAAATAAACGGACCTGTTTTAATATCAACAACACTATGAGAATGAGTTTGACGGAAGAGCGTCGAGGCGACGTGAAACGGGCAGTGTTTCAGACAAGCACTTAAAATAAATAAATAAATAAATAAAAACAACGAAAAAAAATACCATTGCTTTACTAATTACAGCACTGAATATGTGCAACATTTAAAGTGTAAAAATGGCGTGAAACATATGAAAGCAAAAGTTTTCATAAAGTTTTTTTTCAGTCCATTCTGAATTCACAACCACATTTGCACACTTAAATGGTTGTTCCAGTGTCACATACAGCAGATAGTACCGCGCAGCATCTCGCCTCTTGGAAAGGAGCAGGATTAAGAGGCAGCAAGATTGTTAAACATGTCAACGTGTAATTGCACGATAAGGCCCTCGCGAGGAATTTATTGGCCCAGTTGCTATTTCTATTCCCCCCTAATCTCGTTCAGCACATTCGTTCCATGCAATCTGTCTCCGTAATCTTCTGTGACAGAGTGGCGACCAATAGCGGCGTACAGGGTGTTTTGGAGAAAGGAAAAAATATGCAGAGGCGTGATAAAGTGATGCTAATTATCCCCATTTAGGACAGCGAGTGCAAGAGATCGGGAGTTTACGAACGAATGGCGAGCCAGTTGCACGGATGGCTTCGGAGTGCGGCATTTATTGGTGGCTATAAGATAAGGGTGGGCTATCGCGAGCTCAGGCGACTTATTGGTTATAGTCTATTCCCCCTCCCCCGAATTTATCCCTCCCCATTCAACTACCCCGCCTCTCAAGCTTTCCCCGTTTTGGATGGGTCGCAAATTATTTTGGTTAAATTTACCAGAACGTTTCTCTTTGACCTGGCAACGTGCCGTGACTTGCTACTCCGCCTCTCTGTTTTTTCAGGGTTAATCCGTATAGCTTTTCATCTGCAGATAGGACACATGCTTGAGCTGACTAGACAATCCCTCTGCTCCAGTACAGAGATAAATTAGCGTTTAACATATTTGATTTTTTGACAGGTGGTCATACAATTTCTAAGCACAAATTGTGGGAAAGCTGAACTTTAAAAGCAAGTTAATTGGACATTATACTGTAAAGCTTAATGTAAAAATGCTTAATGTAAAAATGAAACAAATTTACAGACATGTGCTGTATGTTTTAAATTTTGGTGATGTATGTTTGTGATGTAATGTGTTGTTCAGTCGTATTCGGTAAGACTACTGTGTGAATCCTTTGAAGTTGCACTGCATTTATGTAGGTTATGATTGCATAAGGACATTAAAAATATACAGTATGCGTTTTATTTTGACAGTTGTGTGTGGAAGATGCATTCTCTGCAAATGTACTGACATGCATTTGAAGACTTCGTCGAAAAACATTTGTGCAGGCCGATAAAACATCAAGTGATAAACTGTACAAATCAAATTATCTAAGAAATCTTCTAGCGGCTGTTCTGAATTGGCGACACACTGTAGAAGCCAAAAACCAAAGAGCAGAGCTCTGGCTAATCACTAACTGTTAGGAACAAAATTATATGAAATGATACTACTCGCACTTGTTGCTAGCCGACTCCTGGAGTGACGGAAACCGCTGGAGACATTGACTTGTCGCTGACCCCAGGGTCAGAACTTCTGCGGGCTAATATTTTTTTTGACCTCACTGAAACATGAATCACTCTCTGCTCCTCTCTCCACTGACAGGCCTACACACACACACACACACACACACACACACACACACACACACACACACACTTCCAATGGCTTTAAAACAATTGCATTCTCGTTTGATAATGATGAAATGGATGTGGGATATAACGGAAAATGGACCAATACATAGTCAAGTCAAGGTCAATTTTTGAAATAATGCAGAAGAGAATAGAGGCTTTAAAACCTTCAGCTCGACATTACAGGGAGCTGACGAAACCAAACTGGAAAAAGATGAGGTTAAAAAAATCTTTAGATCATTATGTAACAGTTGAACGAAGCTCATAAGGCATTTATAATTTCTCGAGATGGCTAGTGTACAGAAAGAAATCGAGACTCTATGCTTTTAAGAATTACCTGGAAAAATGGGTTATGTGGCAATGGGTTTAGATCTATTTAAGATCTCTTTACTCTAAAGGTAGTGTTTCGTCGAACGTTCACGAACACAAGGACTAGAAAACAATACAGCAGTGCTGAGTTCGAACTAACCAGTGAATAAAAAGTGTTTCCTGCGCAGTTGAAGCACACAGTTCTCCATAGTTTTCTCTGTTTTCATGCATCTAGGGAAATTATCAGAATGCTGACACCTGACTCAAAATTTGAGAAATTTTACTGCTCAGTCACTCGCCAAATTGTCCCTAAAAAGCCTTCCTTGGTCTTTAAACTCACGATCTTTCTCGACATCTGGAGATTTGAGAGAACTGAACGGTACACATACTCTATATCAACACAAGCATATATGAGTAATCCTAAATAATGAATTACACCTGTGTGTATCTTTGAGAGAATATTTTAGAGATGTTAAGCTGTAATTAAATATTAATATCAATCAGCAATACATCCAAAAACCTGGCGGGCAAGCATGAAACCAACTAATTGCAATACCCTACCAGTTTCAGGCACACAATTTCAGGCACACAAATGTCTATGACGGATTTTGTGCCATTTTTGACTGATCGTTTTATCGTAAATTGATTTTTTTTTATTTTACAAAATATCTTCTTTAAACTGTAATAAACTTGACAGTTAGGTGACCTTTTAAACTACTCGTTTGGTAAAAAATCAATTTCAAATCTTTACAAAGTCAATCTGATTTCTTTATCATTGTTGCCTATCCATTTACTGTGTTCCGTTAGATTTCATTTCCGCTGTTCCGCAGTAATATACTTTTGAAACGAGGTGAAGTGCATCAATAAACGCGATGTACTTGTCATTTAAAAATTATATAGCCTATAGCCTACGTGACAATATTTGAAATATTTTAAATAGGACACACAGTAATACAAATATGCCTTACATACTGTGTTAAAACACTGAGATATCTCTAACATTATATTCAGAAGCAATTTAAATTCGCCTTACATTTGACATTTAGGTTAAGTGCTGAAGTTGATATTTAAATGACACGTATGTAAATACAGTGTAGGGCACTAGACAATTACAATCACATGTGACTGGTGGGCAGCAGACCGCTGTCATTATTGTCCATAAAAGATTTCACATTTTAATATTTTAAGCGTTTCTCTCGTGAAGAGAGATCTGACAGTAGGAAAATTACGATAAATACGCATTTACATAGGTTACCGATCATTAGTACGTAAATTAAATGCTCACTCAAGTGGACGTTTTGGGTACTAAATAAATAAATAAATAATCAGTTAAACAAATAAGTTCAAAACAAGACCTTGCTCACATTTTATACTGTTTCTCAGAGGGCACGCGTATTAATTAAATAAATTGAAAAAGAAATTAGCAACGACAGCTGATTATTATTCATGAGTGTTACAGTTATTTATATTAGTTATAACAAAACTAACACAGTTTTAAAACCAGAGTGATATATCCTTTAGTTTTATTTTGACCAGGTTTCAACGCAATTTCAGAAGTGAACCGGCAGAAATGCATTTCATTAATTATGTACATAAGCAGTTGCGTGCCAGTCTTTTCAAATATTAAAACTTATTCACAATTTACAAGAAATATAACAACATAAAGAGAATAATTCAGGTACATTAATTCACGTGTACAAACGTTTTGGTACTTGTGATACGAAAGAAAATCTTAAAAATTTTTTAAAAACACTTCTCATATTTTGAAGGAATAGGTAACATTGTTAACTTAAAAGATGTATTCTCACACAAACTTTGAATACTTTTAAATAACACTGGAATAAGCAGGTAATTCGTTCCGCAATACTTCCAGGAACGTCCACTCGAATTCATGGTCCAAACAATATTCAGCTGAAAATCATAAGCCATATATCTATGTTTTTCATCTCTCTCTTAAGATCGGCAAGCGAAACGATACTTAGCTTTCATTAACAAGGAGATAATAAACATTCTTTACAAAAGTTTGTTAAAGGAGCATCTAGAAAAAAGAGGTAAATATTTGGTTATGTGTTTCTGGATGCTTTTTGCAGCTTGATTTTCTTAAACAATTCAAATATGCGTCAAGGGAACGGTGCCATTAACTCCTGTTGTTGAACTCTGATAGTGTTGTGGTAAGGCATGAAGTCTACTCTGAACAGACGGGTCGCCGGATTCTCCTGTTGGCAAATACATGCTGATCATCTCTCTCAAGTCTCCTGGACACGGGCCTCTGGAGTGTGTAGTTACCGGCGGGCTTACATTCGGTTCGGACTTTACCAGTGAACTCAGCGTACCGATAGACCCCGAAGATGCTACACTGGAGCTCTGATGCTGCGTGTAAGAGATCCCCCCGTACCCGGACGGAGATGCGCTCATATAGCTCTGGGAATTTGATATGGGACTGTACTGAAGAGCGGTCATATCGTAACGATGCATGGGTTGAGGATTGTGCGGATGATGATGATGAGCGTGGTGGTGGTGTGCGCCACTTCCCGGGTGTTGGCTATAGGCAAGCTGCGCCTCCTGCATCATTGCAGCCGCTGCTGCGGCGGCAGCGACCTGGCCAGGGTATGCTCCATTTGCCCAACCGTTCATGTGCGCGTACCCAGCGCTGGCAGAGCCAGTGTGACCCCCAGGGCTTTCTAACCTCTGTCCGACCCCAGCTGCACTCATCCCGACCCCAAGACTTACTCCTGCCCCTGCACCTGCTCCGCCGAGGAGACCACCAGCCAAAGAGTATTTGTCCTTTTTAAGCAGCGTCTTGGTCTTCCGTCTTGGTCTGTACTTGTAATCCGGATGCTCTTTCATGTGCATTGCTCGCAACCGTTTTGCCTCATCGATAAATGGCCGTTTTTCAGCCTCTGTCATCATTTTCCACTCGGCGCCGAGTCTTTTGCTAATTTCAGAGTTGTGCATTTTGGGATTCTCCTGAGCCATTTTTCTCCGTTGGCCCCGGGACCACACCATGAATGCGTTCATTGGTCTTTTCACTCGGTCTTGGTTAGACTTACTCCCCGTGTTTGGTCCTGTTTGTCCTGCACTCGAATTAATTTGGGGTCCTGGGGAGTGCAGGTCCGTCTCCATCATCATGCTATACATTCACCTAGCTTATAAACCTGTTAGCCAACAAAGAAAAAACACATCAACTTTCTGCGCTCAAGTCCGCAGGAACACACAAACACAAGCACGCGGAGCTCCAGGAAAACTCTGTTCAGTAGCATGTAATATAATCCAGGTCGTTGTTGGCCGTTTGTAGGTCTCTGTCCCTTGTATTTTAGTCGTTTCCGACTGCTGATTCACATCCACGTTAATTGAACGAGCATTTGAGGTACTTTCCCTAGTGGAGTTGAGAAGTTAGTTAAAGCGACGGCCATATGATGCGCTTTGACAACGATTGAAATGAGCAAGCGGCCAATGGCGTTCTCGAAACGGAGCAATTTGCATAGAGTTCGGTGAGGTGACGTAGAGATCGAGGAAAGAACTAGTAGGCGCGGTGTGACAGGGGTCAACACCGCCCCCCTAACGGAAAGTAAATAGGCAGACTGACGCTGTACGGAATGAAAGCAGCTCTGATGGCTGATTTACCAAAACCTCTTCCATACCAGTGGTACTGTAACCTTAGTTATTCTTTACTTTATCCTCAGCTATAATCCTCGCCCAGTATCATGAGTAAATAGTGGGTAACCAGTCACAATATACCGGGCAATTTTAACTAAACTGGGATAAACTTTGCCTGCTAAATTTCTCTCTGTGTGTGAATTACGTATAAGTGACAGAGCCCTGTCCGTCCGCAAATTATGTGACTCACATAAAAAAACAAACAAAAAAAAAAAAACTATCACATCTGCGCGTAAACAACAGATTAAGCGGTAGGGACAGTTTTTGTAGTATTAAAGATGAGGGAGTTGACGATTTGTAAGAATTTACAAATGCATTCACCGTTTTGTTAATTTATAAGATTCGATCTATCAGAAGAGCGTTCGAACTGAGAAGGAGAGAATTAACGACATGCCACCATCAAACACAGAAGCTTCTCATGAAAAACTGGCAACTGTAATCACTAAACTTTGCCGTAAGTTTAAAACAAAGTAAGTATAAGATAGTTAATAACAGTCAGAGTCGCGAACCGCTCGGAAAGATGAGTTTTCATTCGTCCGGCGAAAGATAGGAAAGGACTCGACAGTTTGAGGATTATTCCGACGCAATGGTACAAGAAGTAATAAGATCCAGACCATATCCACACAATATTTTCTCACTTTCATAAAATATAAATTCTGCCCCAGGGTCTTCAAGAGCTATATGACAGAACTACAGCGGAATACAGCGGGTGCACAAAGTATATGAAATTCAATTTATTTACTAATACTAATATTAATAGTAATACTAATATCCTACCTGTAGCCATACTAACAGCTTGCTAATACTAATAGTAATGCTTGTGGTCCTTGTAGAGATTGTAATGGTGTTATTACTAAACAGAATGAACTAAAGAAGCAAGAAAAGAATAGGCTATCACAAAAACTGCGGACAAACTGCAATACTCCTACATATCAAAACAACGCCACACACTCGCTCTCTCTCTCTCTCTCTCTCTCTCTCTCTCTCTCTCTCTCACACACACACACACACACACACACACACACGCACAGTGAGAGAGAGACAGAGAGGCCTAATCAGTATTTAGGAGCAAAACGCAGAGAGGCGCATTTAAATCAGTCTTTCATATTGTAAAGTTCGTGCAGGGGTAAACTGTCATTTGGATCAGTACACAAAGGAGTATTACTGCCGTCTACTGGCAGGTTAATAACTCAAGTGTATTGTATGGTTCGGACAGGAGACAGAAAGGTACCACATCGCATCGGTGACTCTGGAGAAGTTAAACCATTTATACAGGGAATACCAATTAAATTTGGAAATAGTCCTCCGTCCACATACATAGACTGATAGACTGTAGTTTAAAGAAAGAAAGAAAGAAAGAAAGAAAGAAAGAAAGAAAGAAAGTATCGCGTGTTACATGAATATCAGGTGCATGTTAACTGATTAGCCGACAAAACTCAAAGTAACGAAATAACATGGTTTTAATGACGCTGAAGTCAAGCAGAACTCAGCCGGTGCTCAGTGTAGCAGACATATAATTCGAATTTCACAGCTGACCTGATCTGAAAACACCAATCAACCGCTAATTTGAAGCACAACAAAATATCACTGCCCTGCTGCGCATTTAACGACCTGATCACTGTGATCATTTGATCTAGATTTTACGGCTTTTAATTAGGATAATACCGGCATGTAAATTAAAGGAGATTTTGCGCGGACCACACGATTATGTAGCAAGATTTAACAATAAGGCAACTCAGGTGACATGGGTCGACGGACCTTAAATCCTCCTGAAGAGCTTGATAATGATGATGGTAGTGGTGATTATTATTATTATTATTATTATTATTATTGTTGTTGTTGTTGTTGTTGTTGTTGTTGTTGTTGTTGTTGTCGTCGTCGTTGTTGTTATTGATATTGGGGAATATTTTCGCAAAATGAAGGGTTAACCTTTGACTTGTGATGAAGATGTGAAATCATAAAATCAGCATTAGTCCATATATTTGCTTTGGTTTAAGTGAACTCTGCAGGCTACTACCTAGTTTCCTTAAAAGGTATTTGTCTTGAATTCGTATTAATAAAAGGTTTTCGTAATTCATTTCGTAATGGATAATTCAGCGACTTGGATCTTGTAGTTTTAAAAGGCTCACCGTTTTATACATTTCAGCATTTCTGAGTGGGAAGAAACCTGTTGTGTAAAGTACACAGTTATCACAACTTGTTCATAACTATTAACTGTAACTGTTACTGCGACACATTGGTGGTTGTTTGTTCTTCTATGAGTATTATAACAATGTACTGTGGTGTTTAACCTGCTTGATTTGATTTTGACCGTGATTTTAAGCCATGTTTGATTTTAACACGATAACAGGGGTTTGGAATGAAGCGGTTCCGTTTTTGCCTGGACTGACTACTGAATACACCGTAGCCCTCGTGGGACAGATTTACATTGACTATTTCGGTCAAATTTGCGGCACTCTTTAGAAATGCCCTTGTGGATGTGTGCGTGTAAAGGAACAGGTTATTTGAACCCGTCATTGGTGCACGTGTGAGTGCAGGGGCCAGAGCCCTCCACATTGAGTGAATAACTCGACAGTCAAGAATAGTTTTAAAAAGTTTTTGCCGATGACCTCCATATCACGCATAGCGTGTTATAAAGACGGCCCTCCAGTCTATCATATCTACAAGATAATAACAATATTACTGTACCCACTGATTTTGATGCAAAAAAGGTACGGTATGAAGCTACGGTGAACAGCTTTCGGATAAAGTTGGATAGCTCCAAACTTCAGTTCCAAACTTTTTTAAGTTGAGAGTTCAGAGTTTTTTTCTTTTAAGTTGTGTGAAGGCCCAAGTTTTACTTAAACATAAGACAGGTTTACAAGTCGTGCAGCAGATAGGCAACAGCTCACGACAGACAATTACGTCTAAGTGAGAGGGATATAGAAATGGATTTAAACTGACCGTTAACCTGGCAATCATACAACAACACCCAAAATAACAACAGGCTTTATAAAATTCTGAATTCTGTTCTGAATTTAATATTGGTTACAACCTTTGATTTTAAAATGTCAAGCTTTTGTTGTGTTGTTTTTATTTTTCCTGAGCGAATAAAAATGTGCAGCGCGCGTTCGCCTACTACTAATCCACGTAATTATGTTCTAATTAACGGGTTCTAATTTTCTCGTTGTTTTCTCAGACTTGTATAGCCGGCGCTTGTCAGTTTACGGCTCTTTGTGACGAATGTCAACAACAAAACAGGCCAAGGAAACAAGTCACGTTTTGACGCGCAAATGACTGACCCAGCTATCCCAGAAAAACACCTGTGTTTGCGCCGGAGATCTTTCAGATAAACTGATGATCGTTCTCCAGCTTTCGGAGCTTCTGCTATTAATAGGTTAAAGCCTATTCAGCCGGCGCTTCGACAACATAGTTAATAATTTGCATTTCACTGACGGGCTTTGCACAATATGCGCACAGCAAACAACTAAGCCGTCAATAGACAAAATGGGCTTTTACTTATATTCCACACAGTCATTGGGAAACGAGACTTCTACACACGCAACCGCGTGCGCCGGTGCCTCTCTCAGAAAACTAATAGGACGACTCTGTTGGCTGATGTGTTCAGAACAACTGTGAAAATTATTTTCTATCATGAATTAATAACAAACTATTTGTTCATAGTGTTCGATAAAGTGTTCGATAACGGAAGCTTTACTGACTCTGACCTCTATCGTTTAGTAATGTCCAGTCCTTAAACTGATAAGCATCTTATCGCTGCACCTGACCCTTTCACAGCAGCCATAAATATACGAAGCAAAATTTGCAATAAAAAATCACCCAAGTGACTGTAAAAACGAATGACGCTCCAGTTTCAGCACTTAGCTGTACCCCCGTTTACCTGTCTGTGATTTAAAAATGATTAAACAGAAAATGTTTGAGGCTGTTACTTAAAAGATCGTGACCTAAAGAGGTGACGATGATCAACGCATGAATCAGCACGACGCTGTGATTTAGATCCTAGTTTTTAAATGCTGTTTTAGATCCTACGGCCACTCATCATAACCTCTTTCCTAGACACCGTATCCCTTCATAATACATTCCAATTATTATTAAAAAATGAAACATTTTAAGCGGGCGAAAACCAAATGTCCATCCATTCAGAAATTAGGCTACCCTATGCCTGGTTAAAGACAAAAGCCGGAGTCATTGCATTTTGCAAACTTACGCGACCTCCATTGTCCCACATTCGCTGTCACTGATGTTGGAAGACTGTTCTTCCCCGTTCCTATTGCTCTGTCCTAACACAGCAATAGTCAGCAGTCGGACCGGTATCCCTAAAATCTACCTTCTTAGTGTGCCCAGTTCGGCCGTGCCCAGCTCCCAATCCCACCACTCACCACACACTGAGCAGAGAGACAAGAAAATGAAATTTATTATAGACTCTAAAGACAATTTCAAGTTATTGTTTCTCTCACCGAAAGGGTTCCTTCTTACATAATGAAGCGCCTTTTGTGTGGCGCGGAACAATACAAAACAAGTATTCTAATAAATAGCCACTTTTTTGTTCCCTCTCGAGGATGAATGGAATTGAGCAGTTGGGTTTGAAAGCAGCTGCGGCGCATTCAGGAGAGGGGGGCGGAGTCCTGGCGCACTGCGTCTCTCCTCCTTGGAAACGGACTTGGAGCACGGACCAGCAACACAGAGCTGCCGTCTGCAGCCTTCACCTCAGCACCTCTACAAAAGTCTACTTCATCATCGCTCTTACATGTCCACGGAGAGAATTACACCACATTGGTCTAATTAAACTGGCAACCCGCCACTCTACTTTCTACGCATCGCTATTTCTCTGGCGAAAATTATATGCTCTTGTTTAAAAAAAAAAGCCTATTTATTTTTTTTATTTGTTTGTTTACAAACAACTGCATGTTTCGTGACATTACTGAACACAAAACTGTCTGCAATGATAAAATAACAATCATCTCCGGGCAGTATACATTTATTATCATGCCAGTATATAGAATGCACCCAGGCTACTTTATGTTGCTTACAGTAACAATGCTAGATATACTGAGTACAGTTTTAGAAGTGGAATACAAAAATTCAGTGATACAGTATCGTCATCTATATAAAAAAAAAACAGTGAGACTTTGTAAAATATGGTTTGAACAATGTCATTTTATTGTTATTTTACACAACGACTGTGTTATAGCAACATGAGTACACACCCATTAACACTATCACATCCATCTTAGATAGGCCTACTAAATATAAAACCAACACAGAAAATGCAGCCTAAGGCTTTCATCAAAATGTATATCAAGCTGTTTCAAGGCCTGTCATATGTTCCTTGCCAAGTTCTCAGGTAGTCTCTCATACCATATGACCCACAGGCTCAGGAACACAGCTTGCTACCATATGCCTCTGACAGCTTGTCACAGACGGTCAAGCCATTACACTCAAGCCTAGCTTGGAGCGCCTTCCCCTCAATTTGAAGGAGCAAGTTTATATTAAACACACCAAACACCTTAAATACACAAAGTACACTAATCATTTTCTTTTCAGTACTATCAATACTAACCTTTACTTATGATCCCTCGCGACTATGGTAGAAGAGTTGTTTCACCGGAAAGAGAATTCCTAACATTTTGCTCATGATTCATAATTGCGAGCTAATCTTTACCTGGTAAGCAGGTGTTGACGTAAAAATTGGTAGGGGCTCCAGGACTGGATTTCAAGACTCCTATCCCATCCCAGTTCTAATATTTCAATGTCCAGTTTTATTGGATTTCTGTCTCATACGAATTATGCTCACCCAGTGTCAAGGTATTTCCTGTATAAAATACTGTATTGTCTTTATTTACACTGTACATTTAATTATCTTTACTGAAAAACATTTTACAAACCCACGACTCGGCTGAATGAAACAAATCACACGAAGTGAACTCATATAAGTAAAATTGAAGGTTATGTGTCTTATCACGCGTTTCTTTGGTTCATCTGGGCATGCTGAGTCAGATCTCTGAACCGCTATGCTTTCTGAGAATTGAATTAATGGTCTTACCCCTTGGTGACTTCTGTGTCTGTATCAAAATGATGCACAGAAATGACATGCATTCTGCTGTTGGTAAATCACTTTTTCTAATTCCCGTTCTATTGAGCATTTGATTGAATGATAACTTTAAGATCAAAACACACAAAATCCTACGACTCTAATCTCTAGTTAAGGTCAGTTTTCTCGACCTTTCATATACACCCTAGGACTGTGCCTATATAAAACCAAACAACATGATCATTAATGAATCTGGAGGGGAAAAAAAATTGATAGGCTGTGTTATGAAGATAATTACATTTTACCAGCATTCATAGTAATAACAGCCAATTACAACAACAATAGCAATATTCATCGGGTAATGCATTTTACAGTTTAGTCCATACCACACAGGAACTTCAGATTAAAAGTGCATCAGGTCTATGTTGGCTGTGGGGTGACACAGAGAAAAAGAGTTCAAGGCCAGTACGTGGAGACAGTACGTAGAACCGTGACTATGCAGATCATCACAGGATCGTTAGACCCAAACGGAGACCTGTTGAGCTCCATCAGCAGCATGACTCCAAAGGCCATCAGCACACAGCTCATTAAACTCTCACCGTGTCTGTTTTGGCTGCTCCGGCTGCCAGCAGTTAAACACCCCACTCCCAGAATGGCTCTCCTTCACCAGGCCACTGCTGCGTTAATTTTCTCTCTCTATTAACGTTGCATGGCTAATCGGGTTTTTCTCCCCTCCGTAGCGGCGGAGAACTGTGAAGACATAAGCAGGTGTCAAACATGCCTCTGCCGTTTAGCGCCACAATTTGTCTCCCGGCTATGGCTCTGTGGATCTGGAAAACGCAACTAATTCTCCATCCACTGTTTGGCCCAATCTGTTCCATTAAACACTTGGAAGGGATAATTACAAATCACACACTGATTGTTTTTTTGTTTTTGTTTTTTTTTTTTACTGCTCCTATTAGACACTCAGCAACATAAACCAATCACACACTGACATACCTCATTACCAGTGGTCAACATCAATCCACTTTAAGTGGGAAAACATCTTTAATTTTTGAATGGAATCAAAACGTATTTGATCTCCATGTTGTGATTACTGTGACCACAGTACATCTTATCAGGCAACAGATCTTTCTAACAGATCAATGAGTGATCCAGGTACGCAGTTATTGAACTGTGCAATCTAGAAAATGGTAAAAACAGCAGATCATTCGATGGTCAAATGTTAACTGATGTATCAGTGACAATGCTGTAAAATACATACAACACTTTAACATATGAACAATGAACGTTTCCCTGCCTGAAACCACCATTCAGTGCTCAATTTCATTCAAGGTCAAAGATCACTTTTAGAGAAACAGATATTTTAGAAAAAAAAACACATCTCGAGGGTCTTTTATCATAATCATCCTTATTTTTATACTAAAAATACAAAATGCGTTCTACTGTCACATTCTGGAGTGCTATGAAATACCAGTCACAATGCAACTCACAGTCCTCCGCTTACTTCTGCTCATGACTGTCTGAAGCTGCCTGTGTTAAAAGACATAGAAATAAACAGTGAAGAACAAAGAGAGAGGGAGGAAGAGCATGTGAAAGAGAAAGTGGAGGATTAAGTTCAAAGCAGTGGAGAAAGTAGGTAACAAAGGTACTAAAACACAACTGAGTCTTTGCGTTCTTAGACCAGGTTTGTTACACACACACACACACACACACACACACACACACACACACACCCTTACTTCCTGTGGTCTTGTTTCTTCTGCATCCTTGACGAAAGCTTCAAAAGAGAGAGAGCATGTGGAGGAGGGACAGCAGACCCTCAGTCAAACACATCACCTGTATTTTTTTTTTTAAAAGTGACACAGAGTGGTTCTCAGAAAGCTGCATTAACTTTGGAAAAACTTGTTATGGACAACCATAGTGTTCGACAAGTTCATCTCCAAAAACAAACGAGCGCCACCGAAAAGCATGCTATGGAGAGAGGGGTAAAAAAAAAAAAAAAACCCCGAATGCAGCCTAGTTTTATATGTTAGGTTTAACATTTTCCTTATTTATAGTCTAGTGCATAGCACCATATTTATGTTCCTCCATCCAGTCATGTCCTTAGCTCCTCTCGTGGACAGCTCATCCGATTGAAAATCTTTTTAATAACAGGAGAAAATGTCAACAGTACTTTTGGCTCCAGGTTTTTTTGGGGTTCTTTTTTTTTTTTGCCCTGTTCTCCTCTACTTACTCACCCTGACTAGCTGATCTCTCTCTAATAAAAAAAAAAGGCACATCTACATCATATCTCTCTGGATAAACAACACTATTAGTTTCGTACAAGACTTCACTTACTTTACAATGAGGTTCAGCATAGCTGAGATAATTTAGTAGTGAAAAAAAAAAAAAACACATTATGACGAGGTCAGGTAAGTGCCATCTGCCATCCATTATGTAGGAAAATCAATCCCTCACATGTGGAGTACGTATGTCCATTACACAGACGTTGGCCTGGGCTGTTTTTCTTATTTTCTTTCTCTACCTCCCCCCCCTGCCCTTCTCCCCCACCCCCCCACCCCCCCTGACAATTATGGCAAGATTTTAAGCATTGTTCCATCCCTCAATTAGCAGCAACACCTTTCCTTTGATTGATATATAATGAATGTAATGGTTTTAACAGTCCACAGACAGATCACTTAGAGGGGCTCTGTTAATGGCACTGGCGGCTTCGCGGCTGGAATAATGTCAGTTTCTCCAAACCCAGGCTAATTAGAGACTGTGTAGCTCATTACCCAGGTAATAAGCCCTAACGCTAATGGGTATCAGACAAGACCCCCAAACACTAGACAGAGGGAAAGGGGGGGTGGGGGGGGGGGGCGGCGGGGGCGGGAGGAGGGGTGCTGAAGAGAGGCAGAGAGGAAGAGAAGGAGAGACAGACGGACAAAGAGAAAAAGAGGATGTGGAAACGGAAAACGAGAAACGGAGAGAGAGCTGAGAGAATTAAACGAGGAGGAGGATGGAAGCGAGAGAGAAAAAGACGAGGGGGAAAATGTGTTTTAATATTGTTGACCGGTTATGACAAGTAAGCAGCTCAGTTCTTTTTTTTTTCTTTTTTTTTTTATGTGTCAAAAAGCACAATGGTTGCTATGCAGTGAGGGGAAAAGGGGTGGGAGAAGGAAAGCAAGAGCGAGAGAGAGCAAGAAAGAGAGAGAGTGAGTGAGAGAGAGAGAGAGAGAGTGAGAGAGAGAGAGAGAGTGAGAGAGAGAGAGAGAGAGAGCGAGGGGGGGGGGGGAGAAACAGTGATGGTTTCCTTGTTAACCACTTTGCCACTTAGGGGCTTGTTAGCACCAAAGCTCTCAGCTGCACCCATTAATGGGGATGGTACCACACTTGGCTTTCTGTGTTTTCCCATGTACTCTTTTTTTCTTTTTTTCTTTTTTTTTACTAGATAAAGAGAAGCAAAAGGGGGCCCCCAGAAGTCCAGTTGAGGAGTGTTGGATGGGACATGATGACTGACAGAGAGCTCCTGCTCTACATGTGTCAAGCCTCATTAGAAACCATTATAGACCACACACTACCCACCCACTCATACACTAAGGTTTAGAGCAAAAATGTTATTGTTTTGTAATTAATCCATTAAAAAAAATCTGACCGGGCCCTCAACCATAGGTCAGAGTGCTCTGTTTCAAAACGAAAATGGGGAGGTCGGGAGGGGTGAGGAGTAAAATGACAGTCGATGTTTCCATACAAATCTGGGGCCACAAAACAGATCAGGGTTTTGCCGGGGTACCGAGCCTGTTGCCGTGGTAATCTTAATCTTATATAACAGCACTGGGGCTGGAGAGGAGTGGTTTGTTAATATAGACAAGATAGTTAATCTGCTTCTTTCATCTCTCTTATGCGGTCATCTCGTGCCCCTGTTCTAATAGGCTTAATCTTATTATGCCAACAGGAGAAAAAAAGTTGGCATTAAAGGAACCTGTATCCCTCACATGAAACAAATTTGGCTTATGATATATTCATCACAGTGCTTTAAGAAAATGAATACACTCATGTCTGACTGAAATCAAAGCCCAACATGTACTTACGCCTGAGTTTTCATTTCTCTAAGAATGTCTTTCAATGATTGACCGTGTCCTTACAGTAAAATGTTTCCTGCTTTTTTTATATTCTTCATTTAAGACATCTTGACATCATGAATATATTTAAGTGTATTCACTCACTGATTTAATAAATTGATCCATTTAAAAAAAAAGTTAGAGTTTGACCTTTCTCAAAATTAATCAGTGTTGGTAGACTGTAAAAGTTTGGATGTATGCGTGTGTGTGTGTGTGTGCGCGCACGTGCATGTGTGCATGCGTGTGTATGTGTGCACGTGCGCGTGCGCGAGCGCCTGTGTGTGTGCATGTGCGTGTGATTAATATGCATGTGAGCCGAGCGGTGAGGCCTGAAGAGAATGTAATCTCATTTAACCCTCCGTCCCCTCTAACTAACATCGTTAATCAGGTCTGACATACCAACAACACACACGACAGGGCCACTAATCTGAAAAGTCAACACTAGCCCCTGACCCCAGCACACTTCCCCTGTCTCTCAGCCTGCTCCTTCCCTCCCTCTCCAGAGACAGGGCTGTAACTTCAGCCTCGGGGGTAGCTGGGGGGGGGCATGGCGCTTTAAGACACCATCTCTTGAGACAAATTAGGATGCAAATTGTTTTAGCCCACCCATTCATACCCGTTTACTTTTTTGGATGTGTGAATCACCGCAGCAGCAGAAAAACTACCACCATCACCCATCCACGCTGATCTTACTCTGTGTGTGTGTGTGTGTGTGTGTGTGTGTGTGTGTGTGTGTGTGTGTGTGTGCCTGATGTTAGCTGGTGGGTACCTCTCCATTCTCTCCCTCAGACACCTAACATTCTAAATGAGGTCATTCCACTGGTGGGGTCTGAGTGGATCAAAGCCCTTTTCCTCCCACAGCCCCTTTCTTTCCTTCTTGCTCTCTCTCTCTTTTTTTTCACTCTCATTTATTTTTTGAAGCTCTCTTTTGACCAGCGCTTTCTAAAAATGCCCCCAGCCCACCCCCCCCCCCCCCCCCACTGCCCTGAAGCCTTAAGATGTTTGTACCTCTTAAAAATACTCTTGAGATTTTGCCTACTGCAGTATTTTTCACAATTGGTCCAGAAATTTCATCCATTAAAATTGGCAGAATTCGCTAATTCACTTATACCCCCATTACTTTCTCTCATGGATTTTTAAAATGCATCTTTTTTAATAGAAAGCCAAACTGGCAGCAGTGATGAGATGGTCCATGTTGACAGATAAGGCCTCTTCTAATCAGCATATTTAACTTTGCTGCGCGTTTGAATTTGTGTGGGTTTGGAGCGTCATAAATGCACACCCAATGTGGACCAGCATTCAGGACAATAATATACCATTTTGATGCAAATCAAGGGGGCCCATTAATGTTTAAATTTATTTCTGTCCTTTCTAGAAAAAAATGCATTTATTCCCCACAAACCTAGATAATTACTTTGCTCCAAAACGCATGTTCCATTAACACAGTTGAATATTCTTCATCAAATTCTGTTTTATTTAAATTTATAATGCAATTTAAGGCCAAGTGGCATTCTGACCATTAATCATAATAAGAAAATGAATGCTAAGCATCTATAAACATTAAAAAAAAAAAAAAAAAAAAAAAAAAAAACAGAAACAAAAACAAAAATGTAACATGCACGGCCAGTCTAAATGAAATTACTGGATCACATACTACTTTCATAGATATTTCTCAGATATAAGTTGTTTTGCCCACCTGATTCTTTTAAACAGCTCATAGAAGATTAGCTGGCAACTCTTCCTCCAAAGCTGGGCCCCTTATTAAATCTATCACTGTGGCCTAACATGAAGGGCAAAAGTGACCTAATCCATTTAGTTTCACACCAGAAATGAGAATAAGCTTCAGTAGCAATGTCTTATATACTCGTATACTTATATGTCTCTGTGCCATGAGCAATATGCCCATCATGCCACGGTGCCCTGGTGAATAAAACGGAGAGAGAAAAAGAGAGAGAAGAGATGCATATGGAGCATGTAGGACATTGTATGCGTGGTGTGTGTATATGTGCGTGCATGCATGCGTGTGAGTGTTTGGGTGTGTGTGTGTGTGAGAGAGAGAGAGAGAGAGATAGACAGAGAGAGAGAGCATGTGTCTGTCGAGTAAACAGGTGCTTAAAAAAGGTTTTTAAAAATTAAGGCCA